>NW_026600279.1:115000-415000 GCF_029448725.1 Salvelinus fontinalis
TGAGTTTAGCTCCTATGAGTTTAGCTCCTATGAGTTTAGCTCCTATGAGTATATCTCCTATGAGTTTAGCTCCTATGAGTTTAGCTACTATGAGTATATATCCTATGAGTTTAGCTCATATGAGTTTAGCTCCTATGAGTTTAGCTCCTATGAGTTTATCTCCTATGAGTTTAGCTCCTATGAGTTTAGCTCCTATGAGTTTAGCTACTATGAGTTTAGCTACTATGAGTTTAGCTACTATGAGTTTATCTCCTATGAGTTTAGCTCCTATGAGTTTAGCTCCTATGAGTTTAGCTACTATGAGTTTAGCTACTATGAGTTTAGCTACTATGAGTTTATCTCCTATGAGTTTAGCTCCTATGAGTTTAGCTCCTATGAGTTTAGCTACTATGAGTTTAGCTACTATGAGTATATCACCTATGAGTTTAGCTCCTATGAGTTTAACTCCTATGAGTTTAGCTCCTATGAGTTTAGCTCCTATGAGTTTAGCTCCTATGAGAATATCTCCTATGAGTTTAGCTCCTATGAGTTTAGCTACTATGAGTATATATCCTATGAGTTTAGCTCCTATGAGTTTAGCTCCTATGAGTTTAGCTCCTATGAGTATATCTCCTATGAGTTTAGCTCCTATGAGTTTAGCTACTATGGGTTTAGCTCCTATGAGTTTAGCTACTATGAGTTTAGCTACTATGGGTTTAGCTCCTATGAGTTTAGCTCCTATGAGTTTAGCTCCTATGAGTTTAGCTCCTATGAGTTTAGCTACTATGAGTTTAGCTCCTATGAGTATGTCTCCTATGAGTTTAGCTACTATGAGTTTAGCTACTATGAGTTTAGCTCCTATGAGTTTAGCTCCTATGAGTTTAGCTTCTATGAGTATATCTCCTATGAGTTTAGCTCCTATGAGTTTAGCTACTATAAGTATATCTCCTATGAGTTTAGCTCCTATGAGTTTAGCTCCTATGAGTTTAGCTACTATGAGTTTAGCTCCTATGAGTATGTCTCCTATGAGTTTAGCTCCTATGAGTTTAGCTACTATGGGTTTAGCTACTATGGGTTTAGCTACTATGGGTTTAGCTACTATGAGTTTAGCTACTATGAGTTTAGCTACTATGGCTTTAGCTACTATGAGTTTAGCTACTATGAGTTTAGCTACTATGAGTTTATCTACTATGGGTTTAGCTACTATTAGTTTAGCTCCTATGAGTTTAGCTACTATGGGTTTAGCTCCTATGAGTTTAGCTACTATGAGTTTAGCTACTATGGGTTTAGCTCCTATGAGTTTAGCTCCTATGAGTTTAGCTCCTATGAGTTTAGCTACTATGAGTTTAGCTACTATGAGTTTAGCTACTATGGGTTTAGCTACAATGAGTTTAGCTCCTATGAGTTTAGCTACTATGAGTTTAGCTCCTATGAGTTTAGCTCCTATGGGTATAGCTCCTATGAGTTTATCTCCTATGAGTTTAGCTACTATGGGTATAGTTACTATGGGTTAAGCACCTGGAGTTTCAGTTGAAAGCACTCAAATAATTATAACTACAACTAATATTGTAGCAAGGCTGTATCTATCTGGGTGGATTTGCGTGTAACGTATAAAAAGCAACATGCGGTCTGAAGAAAATTCCCCTGAGTCGGGCTTTCTGCCTGCTACCAGATATATATTCTGTTCCATGACCCGTGAGTCCCCAGGCAATAACTTAACCATGTGCTTCTGCATTCAATTGGTAGAAATATACTTAGATGAAGTATTAAACAAAATGTACATTACACATATAGTTCAATATACATGTAAGAGAGCGTGAGCTGAAGGTAGACCCTTCAGAGCAGAGGAAAGTGTTTAACAAAGTTCATCACAAATACATGTACATATGATAATTTATATTGCTCTGACTGCTAAGTCTTTATCGGTTCTAAAAGCTTGCACGGCAGCCCAGTCCAGTTGAACACAAAACATCCCCAGTCAGATTGGGCCTGCCCCTTCAAAGACTGACCTCAAAGTTCACAGACAATCAACTCCTTTATGCTCTCTCACCCGTGACAATAAGAGAGAACAAACTACACAAATTGTTGACATTTTCATTTGGGCTCCTGCGGTACTGTGTGAAACCCAAACTGTAGATCAGGAATAATAATAGCAACAAAACCCTAACAGACCACTTCCGCGTCACCCCTGACTGAGGAATAAAGCAGAGAGGATTGTTTTAATGTTAGACCAACAACGTTCTCTCATGCAAAACACTAAACAATCAGCTCAATAAAAATGTCCTGAGGAAGAAATCAGAGTTGTTTCGGCGTGGTTTTAATGTTAGATTGTTTTAATGTCAGAGCGACAACGTTCTCTCGTTCTCTCAACGTTCTTCTTTATAAACATGTCCTGAGACATTGTCAGGAGCCTTTATAGTGTAATTACAGCTCCGGTCGATAGGGAAGATTTGCAGGTAATTGGTGTGTGTGTGTGTGTGTGTGTGTGTGTGTGTGTGTGTGTGTGTGTGTGTGTGTGTGTGTGTGTGTGTTTGTTTGTTTGTGCGTGTGCAGTGGTGTAAAGTTTTTTTTAAGTCATCCCTGATCATCCCTATTGCCTCTGATCTGACAGACTCACTAAACACAAATGCTTTGTTTGTAAATGATGTCTGAGTGTTGAACTGTGGTTCTGGCTATCCATAAATTAAACAAACAAGAACATTGTGCCGTCTGGTTTTCTTAATATAAGGATTTAAAAATGATTTATATGTTTACTTTTGATACGTAAGTATATTTAAGCAATTACATTTACTTTTAATACAAATAGCATTTTACTTTCATTTTCTATTAAGGTGTCTTTACTTTTACTAAAGTATGACGATTGGATACTTTTTCCACCACTGAGTGTGTGTGTGTCACTGTAACAATATTGATCACAGCTGGTTTGTACAACATGTCCTAACGATGAGTGAAGAGCAAGGTGAAATGGAAAAAGTCATCCCTGTGCAGGACCACCAAAGTCATCACTGTGCAGGACCACCAAAGTCATCACTGTACAGGACCACCAAAGTCATCACTGTGCAGGATCACCACAGTCATCACTGTACAGGACCACCAAAGTCATCACTGTGCAGGACCACCAAAGTCATCACTGTACAGGACCACCAAAGTCATCACTGTGCAGGACCACCAAAGTCATCACTGTACAGGACCACCACAGTCATCACTGTGCAGGACCACCAAAGTCATCACTGTGCAGGACCACCAAAGACATCACTGTACAGGACCACCAAAGTCATCACTGTACAGGACCACCAAAGTCATCACTGTACAGGATCACCACAGTCATCACTGTACAGGATCACCAAAGTCATCACTCTACAGGATCACCAAAGTCATCACTGTACAGGATCACCATATACCAATGACAGAGTACTCATGATGTACAGATATTCATCTATATGTCTGTACATCTTAACTCCATTAAGTCCACATCATTTAACAAATGACTACATGCTTCATAACATATACACACACACACACACATGAGCACTCAAGCACACACACACACACATAAGCATTCATGCGCACACACAGATGGGCTCCATGGCCACGTTTCCTCAGCCTCATGTAAACACTATTGTGTGTCTGGTGATAGGAATCAGTACGGCCTAATTGTTTGAGGCAATACTCGCAGTGCTATAGATGGAGAAAGTGACAAACAATACAGTGCAGCGTGTGTGTGTGTGTGTGTGTGTGTGTGTGTGTGTGTGTGTGTGTGTGTGTGTGTGTGTGTGTGTGTGTGTGTGTGTGTGTGTGTGTGTGTGTGTGTGTGTGTGTGTGTGTGTGTGCGTGTGTGTGCGTGTGTGTGTGTGTGTGTGTGTGTGTGTGTGTGTGTGTGTGTGTGTGAGAGAGAGAGAGAGAGAGAGAGAGAGAGAGAGAGAGAGAGGGAGAGACGGCCAGTGGGACAGACAACAGACACGTCTAAGCTCATAACCACAGATGCATTTGGGTGTTATTTTTCCTGGTTGTCTTGGAGTCTGGCTGTTCTTCTTCAAACAGAACAAAATGCAGTAGTTATGTTGGGGTGAACTCCCATTAGGTGAGAGTCCATTTAGCACTGGAATAGGCCAATATATAGAAAGACTAAGGCAATTTGAGAGCTGGGTGAATGTGCCAAATGTTATGATTTTGAGTAGATAGGACTTTTATAGGAGATGGAGCCCAGAACAATTACTCATACAGGTAGACTGCAGTGTTTATCATTGTATTTCTATCTGGTTCCTGTAATCGTCAGGGAGAATCTAAACGACCATTGCACTTACTAAATGTTGGTCAGCATTATCAATAGAATTGCAGTACAGGGAAATATGTCAAGCGACACAATTATGTCTCCACTCAGTCATAATAGTGATTTGGCTGGGCTGTAACGACGCCATAGAAGAGCTGAACGTCAGTCGATGTCGACGGTCACACATCACTTCTTTCCCAGGATGCACCTGGCCGGAAGGGGGTCGAACGGACGCAGGGGACAGCTGTTTCCTGTGCACACTTCCTGGCAGCAGAGGAGGGGAGATGGTGTGTGTGTGTGTGTGTGTGTGTGTGTGTGTGTGTGTGTGTGTGTGTGTGTGTGTGTGTGTGTGTGCGCGCGCGCGTGCGTGCGTGCGTGCGTGCGTGCGTGTGTGTGTGTGTGTGTGTGTGTGTAGGGGGTGGGGGGGGGGGGTCGTAAGGGCATTGGTGAGGCCTTCGGTCCTTTCCAAACAGGATATATCTGCCACAGCCACAGGTGTGAAAGCAGCGGACCACCAACGCCCATCACTCACACACACCACGAATGCAGCGGAATCTCACTGCACTGAGAAGCCCATGTTTCTGACTGGCTGGGAAGGGCAGCGGGGGAGGGGGAGAGTTAGAGAGGGTGAAGTACTATAGCAACTCAGTTATGGACAGAGGCTTGACCCGTTGGGAAAGAGTGGGAGAATGGCGGTTGGAATGATACAAGATGATCGTTTCCTTTAACAGCAGATACCACGGTTAACACAAAGTTCAAGTTCACAGCCACAAAGCAAAAGCGGTAACTTCCATTTCTGGATATTTCAAATCTGTCCCCACAGTTAAAGCATTAACTACTGTGTAATGCATTATCAACCCACCAATTGGTAAGTGGTACATGGGACCTATCCTCACAGCCACGGTCTCTGCTACAATCAACTTCCCTATATGACCCTTGACCCCCGGCAAGTCCTCATCCTCATTCTATCACGTGCTCATCCCATTTCCCCTTTTGGCAAAGCCACCACAGGTACTTCCAAAAGGAGAAACTACAATGGCTGAGTGGGTTAGGGGTTGTGTGTGTGTGTGTGTGTGCGTACATGCGTCCGTGCTTGTCAGTCTGTGAATGTGTGTGTGTGTCTGTATTCTTGCGAGCAAGTTTTCCGTCTGCTTATCTGCATGCACGTGTGTTAGTGTGTGTGCAAGCCCGTCTGTGTGTGTGCGCGTGCATGTGTGTGTATGTATCTGTGTGAGTGTGTAATCCCCCAGGGTCACGATGACACTGTGTACCACAACAGAGTATCTTCTTCCTCTCTCCACTCATATTCCCCATCAACAGCACGGACACCGTCCAAATTCCACCCGAAATGGGTTCCGGCGTTCCGGGTCCATTCAGCGTGACCGACAATGAAGCCGCGGGCGGTGAGCCATGTTTGTCGAAACCTCTGTCCGTCCTGCAAAATAGGAAATACCACCACATCACTTTTCCACTTTCACTCACACAATTTTCCCAAATAACTTGTTCCCATGTGATGGTTAACCTACACTACTCAACTCGTGTTCAGTCTCTGTACACGTCCCGAATACAACCTCTAGGTGGAGACAAAGGCCTGCGGTAGCCTACAGACAAAGCTGGCACCACTACAGTTCAAGTCCTCCTGGTAATTCCCTGTGCAGTTCTCCAAGTTTACCACATGGTGGTGCTGTTCTGGTATTCCCCCAGCCTCTGCTCTGCCTCTCTGCTGGTGGGCTGCTGGCTCAGTTCTATAGTGCTGTGAGAGAGTGGGTGGTCCAGGCCAGGTGGAAGAGAGAAGGATTATCACCATGCCTGCCTGCACTCACAAAAAGAGAGGGAGGGAGGGAAAACAGAATGAACTGAGAGAGAGAGAGAGAGAGAGAGAGAGAGAGAGAGCAACAGAGGGAGGAAAGAAGGAGGGAGAGAGAACTAATATGTTCTGCCTGAGATAGACATCTGCCATCCAGATGTGAACTTCTTGGAATGAAATGAAAAATTAAAAGGATGAGAGAGAGAGTGGGGGGGAGGGGGGTGTTGGCCATGATGTTGAAGAACTGGAGTTCAGTCTCTCTCTCTCTCTCTCCATCCCTTCTTCCACCCACCTCCCAAGGGTTCATAGATCTACTTGAATGTGATGAATAAGGAAGACCACCTGTCTAAACATGGAGACGGTGATGACAAGGGAGAATGTACAGTATGTACCATGGGGATAGACGTGATGGTGATGACAAGAGAGAATGTACAGTATGTACCATGGGGATATATGTGATGGTGATTACAAGGGAGAATGTACAGTATGTACCATGGGGATAGATGTGATGGTGATGATGAAGGGGAATGTATGTACCATGGGGATAGATGTGACGGTGATGATGAGGGGGGATGTATGTACCATGGGGATAGATGTGATGGTGATGACAAGGGAGAATGTACTGTATGTACCATGGGGATAGATGTGATGGTGATGACAAGGGAGAATGTACAGTATGTACCATGGGGATATATGTGATGGTGATTACAAGGGAGAATGTACAGTATGTACCATGGGGATAGATGTGATGGTGATGATGAAGGGGAATGTATGTACCATGGGGATAGATGTGATGGTGATGAAGAGGGGGGATGTATGTACCATGGGGATAGATGTGATGGTGATGACAAGGGAGAATGTACTGTATGTACCATGGGGATAGATGTGATGGTGGTGACAAGGGAGAATGTACAGTATGTACCATGGGGATAGACGTGATGTTGATGAAGAGGGAGAATGTACAGTATGTACCATGGGGATATATGTGATGGTGATTACAAGGGAGAATGTACAGTATGTACCATGGGGATAGATGTGATGGTGATGACAAGGGAGAATGTACTGTATGTACCATGGGGATAGATGTGATGGTGAAGACAAGGGAGAATGTACAGTATGTACCATGGGGATAGATGTGATGGTGATGAAGAGGGGGAATGTACAGTATGTACCATGGGGATAGACGTGATGGTGATGACGAGGGAGAAAGTATGTACCATGGGGATAGATGTGATAGTGATGAAGAGGGAGAATGTACAGTATGTACCATGGGGATAGATGTGATGGTGATGAAGAGGGAGAATGTACAGTATGTACCATGGGGATAGACGGGATGGTGATGACGAGGGAGAATGTATGTACCATGGGGATAGATGTGATGGTAATGAAGAGGGAGAATGTACAGTATGTACCATGGGGATAGACGTGATGGTGATGACGAGGGAGAATGTATGTACCATGGGGATATATGTGATGGTGATGAAGAGGGAGAATGTACAGTATGTACCATGGGGATAGATGTGATGGTGATGAAGAGGGGGAATGTATGTACCATGGGGATAGACGTGATGGTGATGAAGAGGGAGAATGTACAGTATGTACCATGGGGATAGACGTGATGGTGATGAAGAGGGGGAATGTATGTACCATGGGGATAGATGTGATGGTGATGAAGAGGGGGAATGTATGTACCATGGGGATAGATGTGATGGTGATTACAAGGGAGAATGTACAGTATGTACCATGGGGATAGACGTGATGGTGATGAAGAGGGGGAATGTATGTACCATGGGGATAGATGTGATGGTGATGAAGAGGGGGAATGTATGTACCATGGGGATAGATGTGATGGTGCTGAAGAGGGGGAATGTATGTACCATGGGGATAGATGTGATGGTGATGAAGAGGGAGAATGTACAGTATGTACCATGGGGATAGATGTGATGGTGATGAAGAGGGAGAATGTACAGTATGTACCATGGGGATAGATGTGATGGTGATGACGAGGGGGAATGTACAGTATGTACCATGGGGATAGACGTGATGGTGATGACGAGGGAGAATGTATGTACCATGGGGATAGATGTGATGGTGATGAAGAGGGAGAATGTACAGTATGTACCATGGGGATAGATGTGATGGTGATGAAGAGGGGGAATGTACAGTATGTACCATGGGGATAGACGTGATGGTGATGAAGAGGGGGAATGTATGTACCATGGGGATAGATGTGATGGTGATGAAGAGGGGGAATGTATGTACCATGGGGATAGATGTGATGGTGATGAAGAGGGGGAATGTATGTACCATGGGGATAGATGTGATGGTGATGAAGAGGGGGAATGTATGTACCATGGGGATAGATGTGATGGTGATGAAGAGGGGGAATGTATGTACCATGGGGATAGATGTGATGGTGATGAATATGGGGAATATGTGTACCATGGGGATAGATGTCATACACTGTAGAAGAACAGGGCTATCGATACTGTAATCATCAAGGTCGACCACAATTTTCACTCTGTCCTGCCCAGTCTCCACACATACCCGTGTGTCTGCATTCGGCTGTCTAGCTGTTGACGTATCTTACAGTGGGTGAACCCTGTGTTTAACATGCTCTACATCGGTGGTTCAGGGCTCTTAGCCTTGTAAACCCAGGATGAAAGCTGCAGCCAAATTAATCAAATAAAGCCTAACAGGGAAAAGAAGTGGCCTGTAACACAGCATTAGATTGTAATTGCACTTTTCAATGATAAAAAACAATCTCTGTTTTGGTGGTCCTGGCTATCGTGCAATTTATAAAACAAAACGGTCAGTGTGTGTGTGTGTGTGTGTGTGTGTGTGTGTGTGTGTGTGTGTGTGTGTGTGTGTGTGTGTGTGTGTGTGTGTGTGTGTGTGTGTGTGTGTGTGTGTGTGTGTGTGTGTGTGTGTGTGTGTGTGTGTGTGTGTGTGTGTGTGTGTGCAGGGCAGCAGTCCATACAAGGCTCTGGCATGCATTGAGACAAAGGTTAATATCTTTATTTATAAAACATGTTTCATTTCCACATGTTTCTCATAGTTGGCTGAAATGACCCAATAAATATCTTGTACTCATGATGAGAGATTTAGTTCAACCTGTATGCAGAGAAAATAAAACATCCTGGATTACCCTCTAACCCCATACACTATCCCTATTCATATCTCTACATGTACACACACACACACACACGTCCATACACACAAAAACACATACACACACGCGCACACACACAGCCAGGAAGGTGTGTGTGTTACCTGTAACTATTAAAGGTTATATGTGGTAACGTTCTTGGTTATAGGGTGTTATTAGTTTTATTCACGTTGGCCTCGTAATGGGGTGTTGTTTTTGCTCCGGCTGTATAAAAGTGCTGTAAAACAACACCTTTCCAATCCTTTTTTGCGTGATTAACCAGGGAAGAGAACAGACCTCCACAAAGCAGAGTTGAATGTGTTAGATGAATGGTGGCTAGGAAATACTAGGGAGTTTTTCCTAGCCACCGTGCTTCTACATCTGCATTGCTTGCTGATTGGGGTTTTAGGCTGGGTTTTTTGTATAGCACTTTGTGACATCAGCTGATGTAAAAAGGGCTTTATAAATACATTTGATTGTTAAAAAGCCCATGTTCAGTTGTTATTAACTTTTGTAGTTGTCTAATTACAAGTTATTCACTCATTGACTCAGTTTGGCTTAAAGCCATATTCCATTATTAACATTATGTTGGCGCCCCCCCTTGGTTGTGCTGTGGTGGAGACCTTTGTGGGCTATACTCGGCCTTGTCTCAGGATTGTAAGTTGGTGGTTGAGGATTTCCCTCTAGTGGTGTGGGGGCTGTGCTTTGGCAGAGTGGGTGGGGTTATATCCTTCCTGTTTGGCCCTGTCTGGGGGTTTCTTCGGATGGGGCCACAGTGTCTCCTGACCGCTCCTGTCTCAGCCTCCAGTATTTATGCTGCAGTAGTTTATGTGTCGGGGGGCTAGGGTCAGTTGGTTATACCTGGAGTACTTCTCCTGTCTTATCCAGTGTCCTGTGTGAATTTAAGTATGCTCTCTCTAATTCTCTCGTTCTCTCTTTCTCTCTGAGAACCTGAGCCCTAGGACCATACGTCAGGACTACCGGGCATGCTGACACCTTGCTGTCCCCAGTCCGCCCGGCCTTGCTGCTATTCCAGTTTCAACTGTTTCTGCCTGCGGTTACGAAACCCCTACCTGTCCCAGACCTGCTGTTTTCAACTCTTAATGATCGGCTATGAAAAGCCAACTGAGATTTATTCCTGATTATTATTTGACCATGCTTGTCATTTATGAACATTTTGAAAATCTTGGCTCTCTCTAATTTTCTCCTTCTCTCTTTCTCTCGGAGGACCTGAGCCCTAGGACCATACGTCGGGACTACCGGCCCTGGTGACTCCTTGCTGCCCCCAGTCCGCCTGGCCTTGCTGCTATTCCAGTTTCAACTCTTCTGCCTGCGGTTATGGAACCCCTACCTGTCCCAGACCTGCTGTTTTCAACTCTTAATGATCGGCTATGAAAAGCCAACTGAGATTTATTCCTGATTATTATTTGACCATGCTTGTCATTTATGAACATTTTGAAAATCTTGGCTCTCTCTAATTTTCTCCTTCTCTCTTTCTTTCTCTCGGAGGACCTGGGCCCTAGGACCATGCGTCGGGACTGCCGCCCGTGGTGACTCCTTGCTGTCCCCAGTCCGCCTGGCCTTGCTGCTATTCCAGTTTCAGCTGTTCTGCCTGCGGTTATGGAACCGCCACCTGTCCCAGACCTGTTGTTTTTCAACTCTTAATGATCAGCTATGAAAAGCCAACTGAAAATTATTCATGATTATTATTTGACCATGCTTGTCACTTATGAACATTTTTGAACATCTTGGCATAGTTCTGTTATAATCTCCACCCGGCACAGCCAGAAGAAGACTGGCCACCCCTCATAGCCTGGTTCCTCTCTAGGTTTCTTCCTAGGTTTTGGCCTTTCTAGGGAGTTTTTCCTAGCCACCGTGCTTCTACACCTGCATTCTAGCTGTTTGGGGTTTTAGGCTGGGTTTCTGTACAGCACTTCGAGATATTATCTGATGTACGAAGGGCTATATAAAATAAAATTGATTGATTGATTGATTATATTTTTGCAATTTCATTGACTCGATCTCACTTCAACGTGGCAGGATCTTTTCATCAGTATGAAATACCAGAGAAAGTCACAATCAGATACAAATAAAACGTATGGAGTCTGTGATACATTATATAAATGACAGCCCACTTCACAAACAATTGAATATGAGTCTTGAGTCATCTGTACAGGCTCAATACAGGCCTCTGAACCTTAGTCCTGCCCTGCTTTTCTCAAGCACAGCAAAAACTCAGCTAAGTAGACCACTGTCAGTCAGCAACCAGACAGAGCTGGGATGCACTTCACACACTAGGAAATACAAGAAAAGGGGGAAACCAAAGAGAGAGAGAAAAGCCTGACTCTTTCACAAAACACAAAACATGAGACGAGTTGAAAGACATAAGAGCCTGAATGGATTTGTATTGAATGACCATATGGAGACCAGACTTGTAGCAGGGTTATAATCACATGAGTCAAATTACAATGTGGTGCAAGTGGTTTCATTTCAGGGTTGTGTGTGTGTGTGTGTGTGTGTGTGTGTGTGTGTGTGTAAGATTCCTAGTCATGACTTTTGATTGACAGATGGATTGGCGGTGCGTGGGGCATTTCTGCGTGACTTATAATGTAGCAACACTTCCAAAAATGTAGCAGCCATTAAAATGCAGCAACCCTTCTTAAAATGTAGCAACCCTTCTTATAATTTAGAAACCCTTCTTAAAATGTACCAACCCTTCTTATACTGTAGCAACCCTTCTTATAATGTAGCAGCCATTAAAATGTAGCAACCCTTCTTATAATGTAGCAACCCTTCTTATAATGTAGCAGCCATTAAAATGTAGCAACCCTTCTTATAATTTAGAAACCCTTCTTAAAATGTAGCAACCCTTCTTATAATGTAGCAGCCATTAAAATGTAGCAACCCTTCTTATACTGTAGCAACACTTCTTATAATGTAGCAGCCATTAAAATGTAGCAACCCTTCTTATACTGTAGCAACCCTTCTTATAATGTAGCAGCCATTAAAATGTAGCAACCCTTCTTATACTGTAGCAACCCTTCTTGTAATGTAGCAGCCATTAAAATGTAGCAACCCTTCTTAAAATGTAGCAACCCTTCTTATACTGTAGCAACCCTTCTTATAATGTAGCAACCCTTCTTATACTGTAGCAACCCTTCTTATAATGTAGCAACCCTTCTTATAATGTAGCAACACTTCTTATAATGTAGCAACCCTTCTTATACTGTAGCAACCCTTCTTATAATGTAGCAACACTTCTTATAATGTAGCAACCCTTCTTATACTGTAGCAACTAGCAACCCTTCTTATAATGTAGCAACCCTTCTTATAATGTAGCAACACTTCTTATAATGTAGCAACACTTCTTATAATGTAGCAACACTTCTTACAATGTAGCAACACTTCTTATAATGTAGCAACCCTTCTTATACTGTAGCAACCCTTCTTATAATGTAGCAACACTTCTTATAATGTAGCAACCCTTCTTATACTGTAGCAACTAGCAACCCTTCTTATAATGTAGCAACCCTTCTTATAATGTAGCAACACTTCTTATAATGTAGCAACACTTCTTATAATGTAGCAACACTTCTTACAATGTAGCAACACTTCTTATAATGTAGCAACACTTCTTACAATGTAGCAACACTTCAAATAATGTAGCAACCCTTCTTATAATGTAGCAACCCTTCTTATAATGTAGCAACACTTCTTATAATGTAGCAACCCTTCTTATAATGTAGCAACACTTCTTATAATGTAGCAACACTTCTTACAATGTAGCAACACTTCAAATAATGTAGCAACCCTTCTTATAATGGAGCAACACTTCTTATAATGTAGCAACCCTTCTTATAATGTAGCAACACTTCTTAAAATGTAGCAACACTTCTTATAATCTGAGGCCCATCTGTCAACTCTCATGTTTTAAATATCTGCCCTTTATGACAACTTTGTGTTTGTTGAAATGTGCTGCAAAGTTGCTTTATGGTCTAAGTTACACACATGCTGTACATACAGGTCCATTATATTACCACACTGTACATACAGGTCCAGTGTATTACCACGCTGTACATACAGGTCCAGTGTATTACCACACTGTACATACAGGTCCAGTGTATTACCACGCTGTACATACAGGTCCAGTGTATTACCACACTGTACATACAGGTCCAGTTTATTACCATGCTGTACATACAGGTCCAGTGTATTACCACACTGTACATACAGGTCCAGTATATTACCACACTGTACATACAGGTCCAGTGTATTACCACGCTGTACATACAGGTCCAGTGTATTACCACGCTGTACATACAGGTCCAGTATATTACCACGCTGTACATACAGGTCCAGTGTATTACCACGCTGTACATACAGGTCCAGTTTATTACCATGCTGTACATACAGGTCCAGTATATTACCACGCTGTACATACAGGTCCATTATATTACCACACTGTACATACATGTCCAGTATATTACCATGCTGTACATACAGGTCCAGTATATTACCACACTGTACATACAGGTCCAGTTTATTACCACGCTGTACATAGAGGTCCAGTTTATTACCACACTGTACATACAGGTCCAGTATATTACCACGCTGTACATACAGGTCCAGTTTATTACCATGCTGTACATACAGGTCCAGTATATTACCACGCTGTACATACAGGTCCAGTTTATTACCACGCTGTACATACAGGTCCAGTATATTACCACACTGTACATACAGGTCCAGTTTATTACCACGCTGTACATACAGGTTCAGTATATTACCACACTGTACGTACAGGTCCAGTATATTACCACGCTGTACATACAGGTCCAGTTTATTACCACGCTGTACATACAGGTCCAGTTTATTACCACGCTGTACATACAGGTCCAGTTTATTACCACGATGTACATACAGGTTCAGTATATTACCACACTGTACGTACAGGTCCAGTATATTACCACGCTGTACATACAGGTTCAGTATATTACCACACTGTACATACAGGTCCAGTATATTACCACGCTGTACATACAGGTCCATTATATTACCACGCTGTACATACAGGTCCATTATATTACCACACTGTACATACAGGTCCAGTATATTACCACCCTATTCATACAGGTCCAGTATATTACCACGCTGTACATACAGGTTCAGTATATTACCACGCTGTACATACAGGTCCATTATATTACCACGCTGTACATACAGGTCCAGTTTATTACCACGCTGTACATACAGGTCCAGTTTATTACCACACTGTACATACAGGTCCATTATATTACCACACTGTACATACAGGTTCAGTATATTACCACACTGTACATACAGGTCCAGTTTATTACCACGCTGTACATACAGGTCCAGTTTATTACCACACTGTACATACAGGTTCAGTATATTACCACGCTGTACATACAGGTTCAGTATATTACCACGCTGTACATACAGGTCCAGTTTATTACCACGCTGTACATACAGGTTCAGTATATTACCACACTGTACATACAGGTCCAGTATATTACCACGCTGTACATACAGGTTCAGTATATTACCATGCTGTACATACAGCTCCAGTATATTACCACGCTGTACATACAGGTCCAGTATATTACCACGCTGTACATACAGGTCCAGTTTATTACCACACTGTACATGCAGGTCCAGTTTATTACCACACTGTACATGCAGGTCCAGTTTATTACCACACTGTACATACAGGTTCAGTATATTACCACACTGTACATACAGGTCCATTATATTACCACACTGTACATACAGGTCCAGTTTATTACCACGCTGTACATACAGGTCCATTATATTACCACGCTGTACATACAGGTCCATTATATTACCACACTGTACATACAGGTTCAGTATATTACCACGCTGTACATACAGGTCCAGTTTATTTCCACGCTGTACATACAGGTTCAGTATATTACCACACTGTACATACAGGTCCATTATATTACCACACTGTACATACAGGTCCAGTTTATTACCACACTGTACATACAGGTTCAGTTTATTACCACGCTGTACATACAGGTCCATTATATTACCACACTGTACATACAGGTCCGTTATATTACCACGCTGTACATACAGGTTCAGTTTATTTCCACGCTGTACATACAGGTCCAGTTTATTACCACACTGTACATACAGGTTCAGTTTATTACCACACTGTACATACAGGTTCAGTATATTACCACACTGTACATACAGGTCCATTATATTACCACACTGTACATACAGGTCCATTATATTACCACACTGTACATACAGGTTCAGTTTATTACCACACTGTACATGCAGGTCCAGTTTATTACCACACTGTACATACATGTCCATTATATTACCACACTGTACATACAGGTTCAGTATATTACCACGCTGTACATACAGGTCCATTATATTACCACACTGTACATACAGGTTCAGTATATTACCACCCTATTCATACAGGTCCAGTATATTACCACACTGTACATACAGGTCCATTATATTACCACACTGTACATACAGGTTCAGTATATTACCACGCTGTACATACAGGTTCAGTATATTACTGCGCTGTACATACAGGTCCATTATATTACCACATTGTACATGCAGGTCCAGTTTATTACCACTGTGAAGGGACTGTGAAGCAACAGAAACATAGGCACAGACACATGTATACACACACATGATAACATACGCACTATACACACACATACACATTGATTTAGTACTGTAGATATGTGGTAGTGGTGGAACAGGGGTCTTAGGGTACACAGTGTGTTGTGAAATCTCTGAATGTATTGTTATGTATGTATTGCCTTCCCCCCGTCACGCGCATCAGCTATTATTGAACTCACCTGGACTCAATCACCTCTGTCATTACCTCCCCTATATCTGTCTGGTTCCCCGCTCTGTTCCCTACTCAAACATGAATCGTCGTTGTTTACCCGTGTGCTGACGCTGTTCCTGTTTTATTACCTGTCTGTACCTGAGTAAATGTTGACTCCCCGAACCTGCTTCTCATCTCCAGCGTCGGTAGTTACAGAATGCTGAAGCCATCATACAAAGCATCGGGGAGTGCTGACGTTCCGGTTGGTGGTGACGTCGGGTCCGGGGCCCGCCACCGATGGAACCGGGGGTGCCTAAGCCAGCTCTTCAGGCTGTCACGCCCTATCTGGCTCGAGAGGTTCTTGCCCCGGTTGGCTCAGAAGGTGCCCATCCCACGTCGGGCCTCAGCTGGATCATCAGGTTTTTACGCCCAGTTGGCTTGCCAGGCTGCTATGCCTCCCCAGCATTACGGGGGGATTGCAGGAGTGCCGTCTTTCACGCCCTAGCCGGATCGTCGGGCTCTTATGCCTCAGCCGGCTCGCCAGGCTCCCAGTCCAGCGCCCGTGCCTTGGCCCGGCCCATCAGGCTCGCCCGGGGGAGTACTGTCACGCCTGCTCCTGCTCCCCCTCCCTGGCGCTCGAAGGCGCCATGCTTCCCAGCATTACACACTCCTGCCACCATCATTACACACACCTGCCTTCCCCCCCGTCACGCGCATCAGCGATTATTGAACTCACCTGGACTCAATCACCTCTGTCATTACCTCCCCTATATCTGTCTGGTTACCCACTCTGTCCCCTACTTATTAATCGTTGTTGTTTACCCGTGTGCTCACACTGTTCCTGTTTTATTACCTGTCTGTTCCTGAGTAAATGTTGACTCCCCGTACCTGCTTCTCATCTCCAGCGTCGGTCATTACACAAATACAAATTCCAGCAATGCATTCTGTATTCCAAAAATGATGCTACTAATTAGGCCTACTGTAGCTAATGATGCTAGGCCTACTGTAGCTAATGATGCTAGGCCTACTGTAGCTAATGATGCTAGGCCTACTGTAGCTAATGATGCTAGGCCTACTGTAGCTAATGATGCTAGGCCTACTGTAGCTAATGATGCTAGGCCTACTGTAGCTAATGATGCTAGGCCTACTGTAGCTAATGATGCTAGGCCTACTGTAGCTAATGATGCTAGGCCTACTGTAGCTAAATGAGTGGTGTGACAGCTGTGAAGCCAGGCGAACTATCAGTGAATAAAATATGAACATTGGAAAGGAGAGAGAGAGAATCTCTTCATGCACGTTTACTAGACCAAATAATAATTCCACCAGGGTGGTCCGGCAGTGCGGTATGTGGGATCGTCAATACGACCCCGGAAAACATCCTAGCAATCCCCCCGCTCCCATCTGTGTAACTGGCTGGACACACAAGGCTGGGGAAGGGGGGAAGGAGGAGAGGGTGGGAGTAACAAGTCCTCCTCTAAAATAACAAAGCTACCATTGACACTGTCATTCCCTCCCCCACTGGTCTGGCTGACTCGCCCTTTCTCCCCCTACCTCTCCCCCTCTCTGGGTTGAGGAAATGTGGTTCAGGTATTGAGGCATGTTGGCTTCAGGTCTAAGTTTCCCTGTGCTGTAAATGCTAGTCTTAGGTCAGTCTAGTCTTAGGTCAGGTTAGGACTTGGGGAGTGAAGCTGATTCTAGATCTGTAGCACTGTGTTGCCCTGTCTGAACGCACCCTCCACTGTAGCGTCTACAATTACAACACTGTAAAAGCACTCCTTCTCCTTCTCTCTCTCTCCCCCTCAGACCTGCTTTGGGTCTCCAGCACCTGTCAGCTCTGGTTTTATGAGCACTGGAGGCAGAGCTGGACACAGAGCAGGGAGAGGAGAAAGAGAGAGGTAGGGATGGCAGGGGTATATGTATGATTTTATGGGCTGTAGGACGGCACACAGCACAGCGCAGTCTGTCCAGCCCCCAAACGCTCCGGAACATACTGTGAGAAACTCTTTATTTAGATTTTCATCCTCCCCTCTCTCTCTCTCTCTCTCTCGTTCTAACCCATAACTCTAGACATAGGAGACCACCACTAGCCTGCTTCAATCTCGGTAACACTTTATTTGGATTTTCATCCTCCCCTCTCTCTCGCTCTCTCTCTCTCTCCCTCCCTTGTTCTAACCCATAACCCTAGGCATAGGAGACCACCACTAGCCAGCCTGCTTCAATCTCGGTAACACTTTATTTGGATAGTCCATCTGTAGATGCTCTACAGACTATCAGTTACATTTCAACTATCTATCTACTAACCCTAAGCCTAGCTCTAACCTTAACCCTTATCCTAACCCTAAACTTAATCCTTACCCTAATCCTTATTCTTAACCTAACCTTAGCAAGCAGTTGCTTATCAATGGATAGTTTGTTGATAGTATGACAATCTCTAGAGCATCTACAGAGGGACTATCTGGACCATCCAAATAAAGTGTGGACTCAATCTCATACTTCAACAGGTTCCACCCAGACAGATCACAACTACCCTAAGTGTCTGAGAACCTAATGAATTGTTCTGTACTATTCCAGATCTGGAGCGAGAGTCCTTCAGGCCACGAAGGAAGAAAAGACAACTGGAGATCCAGCAGCTTTTTCTAATTAAAAGCCTGGCTATGCTGCCCTAGCCAAAAGCCACAAATAACAACCCTCCAGCAGCAGAGAATTAGGAACCATTTTGTGTTTGCTATATAAAAAAAAGGAACAGGAGAGGAGGAGGATGTAGCTTACACCAGGGACCACCAACACAGTGAGCTAGCTAGCGCTAGGCTGGATGTAAAGCATATTCACTACACAGCCGGCTGGGTGGCATGGACCTATAATACAGATATGAACTACTGCAGAGGGCATACTGGCAGAGGGGAGAGGGAGAGGGAGAGGGAGAGGGGGGGGGGCTGAGCAAAGACAAGGAGGTGAGAGTTTGGATAGAAAGATAAGCAGGAGACAAGGAGAGAAGAGAGAAGAAGGAAGTGAGGAGCAGTAGGAAAGAGAAGCAGAGACACAACACACACACATACACACTAGTCCACCCTGCCTCGTACACCAAGGTGGCACAAGGAGAGCAGCATAGTTGTGTGTGTGTTTCTAACATCAAGGTCAACAGTTTTTTCCATCAAAAGAGGCTGATCCGAACCAAATACCCCTCCATCTACAAATCACACAAGACCTGGGTAGTATCTGAGTAGTATCTGGGTAGAATCAAACCCCATAGTACGTGGTCCGATATGCAGAGCTACTTTTCTTTCTGACAGTTCTGTCAATCTGTCTTTCCTCTAAGAAGTAAATGGCTGGTGCTGTTTGTTGACCTGGAAACTGGGGTTTGTGACTGATGTGTGGTAGAGATGGGTATGTGCGCGCACACACATGTAACCGATGTGAAATGGCTAGCTAGTTAGCGGTGGTGCGCGCTAATAGCGTTTCAATCGGTGACGTCACTCGCTTTGAGTTACACACACTGTCACACACACACACACACACTCTGTATACACACACACATAGATTGATGTGTTGGATCGGTTAAGGGGTGAGTGAGGGTGAAGTCATGACATCTGGCTGTCTTCTGTGACATCACGTAGCGAGGCTAAACATAGCAGAGCAAATAGGGCTATTTGGACTTTTATTTTTTCCTGCTTTTGTTGTGGTCCTATTTCTAGCTATGAGATAATTGGAAACATTCGGTGCAACACATCTCTGAAAGTAATAGAAGAGAATCTGGGACCATATTCGTCAAATGTCTCTGAGTGCTGATGTAGGATCAGTTTTGCCGTTGCAACACACATTTTATATCATAATGAATAAGATTATATGGACAAGGGGGACCTGATCCTAGATCAGCACTTCTATTCTGAGATGCTTTTTGAATACAGGTCCTGGGTAAGAACATTGCAGTCAAAGTTATTTCAACAGAATAGGATGGAAGGATTTTACTTGACAGTCCCTATTTACACTTATGTGGTAAGAATGGAATTTTTGCACTTACTTCAAAGAGTTCTAAACTACCTGGTACTTAACGGCACATAGGAGTGGTTGTTTCAGCAAAACACAAAGATCCAAATGTAATTATAGGTAATTATGATGTAATTTCTCAGTAACCGGGTAAATACCTGACTGTAAAATCAAAGCCACTCTTTGTCACCACCATCACCATTTTTAAACTCTCTTTCTCTCGGTTACTCTTCAGATGTTCCCTTTTTCAAACACATCTCCCTGTCCTCTACTAAACTCCTTTCTGGCACCATCATCTGTGTCCTTGTTCTCCTGAAACTCAGAAGCTCCACACAAACACTTGTGCCCGTGCACCCATGTGCACACACTTTCTCTCTCTCTCTCTCTCCATCTATCCCTTCCTCCCTTCATCTCTCTGGTTCTCTGTGGATGCATGGCTGAAGTGTGAGCTCATAGGCCTTCTGGGTGGCACTCCTGCTATATGTCACTGTCATCTGCTGCCACGAGGGGGGTCCCCTTTTCCAAATACACACTCCTTCATATCGCCCGCCATGCGCACACAGGGGCCTTTAAAACACAGTGAAGAGTTGAGTTTTAATGGGGCGCACGGGTGACGTGCACACACATACACACACACGCACACACACACGCACACACACAGAGGCAGGGGAACGGGGGAAGGAGAAAAAGGTATAATTGATTAAAAGCCCAATATGATGGTGTGTGCCAGGAAAAGCAAACAGCTCAATGAGATGACCAATGATGGAAAGTGGAGAGGTTTCGTGTGTTCCGATGCTCAGCAATCCAATAACACTAGGATTTATAACAGGAGATCAAATGCTCCAAAACACATGTCCATCCATCCACAAATGTATGTATTAATAGTATCCCTATGCTGTATCCACTGATGGTTTCAACTGAAGTGAGTAATATGAGTGTGTTGAAGCTGTGTAGTAATGCTGACATGGGTCTTTCTGCAACGGAGAGGCAGGCATATGGTAAACACTACAGACCAAGTCCAAAACAAAACGAACTATGCAGCACACAGAATCTATAGACACAGACAAATATAGGCTACATTGAAGTAAACAATTGCACATTACACTCAATATAACAATGTGGTGTTTAATGTAGGCTGGATCTCTCTAGATGCGTCTGATTAATCGTGTAACAACATTACAGAACAAGCAGATGTTTCATAACTTATTTTGCGTGCCGGATTTGGAACTGTAGGCCTTTGTAATACGAAGGCGTTCGTTTTGACAGTGGAATGCCTTCTTTCTAACACATGTAGGGGTGCAGGCCACGCACAGTGCAGGCCACGCACACACGCATACAGAGAAACTCGAGCGAGAGATGAAGAATGGGCAGATGTGTGTGTGTGCACTGTGAGATCTTGCATATACATTACAGCTTTTTAAAAAAAACAATTGGTGTGGAAATCAATCACACGTTGACACGAAGAATAAAATAAAATAAACTCAATGTCGTCACATTTAAACGGTTTCCACTCGGGTGCCCAAGCAGGTGAAGCTCATATTTTCTGCCACGCAGGCATGGCCAAATGTAGAAGAAATTAAACTACTGAATGAAACATTTTCAAATGGTAATTTGTAAAATTAAAACGCCAGTCAATCAAACCAAATATTGTCAATTTAAACAAAAATAAGACCAGGCACCTTTCAAAATAAAAGGCTATTGAAAACTCGTGTTTCTATGTTTCAGGGCTCCACATAGATTTCGCTCCAACAATATTGTGTGTTATTGATTGTAGTGTAGGAAAACACACTTCGCCTTAAAGATTGATAAGGCAAAATATAACATTTTCAAAGTATAGAGATTACATTTGCCACTGGCAAGATTGGCGCATATGCGAGATTAGGCTAATTTTGAGAGGTTCTGCGTTAGTGAATCAAGACGAGTTGCATAATAAATCTGACATGTTCAATTACAAAATGTTTTTTGCTATGATTTGATTTTTTAAATTCAGTGTTGTTTTCAACATTGCAATTAATGATAAGTTGCCAAATGTCGTTATAAATCAAATGAAAACATATCATTATAAAGTGCTTATTTACACACAATATAGGCCTCAAACATTTATATTCCAAAACATTTTTTGGGTTGGCCACTAACATTGTTAGACATTTTGACTCAATTGACATCTTCAAAACATTTTTTTTTTTCATTTGAAGCATTTATTAAATTGAATAGATACAAATCTATGAAAGGTGGTTTTCCCTGATGAATCCACGTCAATACAGAAAACACTATTGATTAAGCTATTTGTCACCAAGTTGCTGCAAGAGTTCATTTGCTATACGGCTGGAGTTGGGGAGAGAGCGCAGTTTGTGGTACTCGGGATGAAAGCTCCAGAGATGCGGAGCGCCCATGGAATGGAGCGAGGCCGGGGACAGGAATGAAGATCCGGGGACCAAAGCTTGGGCCACTGTGGAGGCTGAGCGGTGCGTCGTTTCGAAATTCTCAAAGCTAAGAGACGGAGGTGTAAGAAACGTCTTTTGGACAATGTTCGAATTCCTTGATAAAAGTGAGGAGAGCGCGGGCAAGATGCTGCTCACTGGTGGGATGCTTTGGTTAGACACAGAATGATGTTCGATGCCCAAGTGATGGTACACTTCCAAACCGGGTACCTGAAAATGACACGGCCCTATTCCGTTCACCCCGTAGAAGGAAAATCCAGGGAGCACGCTGCTGCGCTCGAGGGGGCACCGGGTGTCCATCATCCCAAATCGGTAATTCTGCCGTTTGAAACGTTTCCTCCGCCGTAGGAAGCTCCCGTTCTCGAACATATGAGACGACATAGGGTCTAACGTCCAGTAGTTCCCCTTCCCGGGGTTACCGGGCTCCCGGGGCATTTTGACGAAGCAGTCGTTGAGGGACAAGTTGTGACGGATGGAGTTCTGCCACGCGGGGAACTTCTCCCGGTAATACGTGAAGCGCTGGCTGATGAAGTCACATATCTCCGAGAGAGTCAGTCTTTTCTTCGGGCTCTGGAGGATTGCCATGGTGATAAGAGCGATGTAGGAGTACGGAGGTTTCACCGAGGCAGCGATTCTCTCTGTGCACTTTGGCGTAAAGTCACCCTCATCCTCCGTATCCTTCGCTGGCTGTTTTGGAGACAGGGACGAAGCGCGTTGCTGCTCCAAATCGTCCCCGTCTTCTTTGGTCAAAGATACATACCCCTGGTTCCGTGTAGCTTTGTTCCCTTTTCCCTCCACGTCGATATCTGCCCTCTCCATGAGCTCGAGCTCTCCTTCCAGGGTCATAATCCTCTCGCGGGTCCGGTGCCACCTGCATGCGCCAACAGGCGAGATGAGAAGCTTCGGGTCGGACACCAGCCAGAGCCGACACACGCGACGGGCCTGCCTCCTGCCTTTTCGCTTTTCATTAACAAAAAAAAAACAGCTGCACCAAAATACTTTTCACCCCCCTCCTCCTGCTGCTCTTTCTCTTCAGTCCTGAAAATAATTACGACAAAGACTTAAAGTAAACATCCATCATAAGCAGTCACAACAATCATTAGGCCTACAAACGTGTTTTTGATCTTGGGGAGAACTAACGTATGGAATAAAGCAGAGGCCATTAGACAACTTTGTCCAACACACATTGGACATAGTGGACACATTAGGACATCGGTTACACTTAATAGTCATTGGGGCTTGTTGTCATCCACTCAATATAAAAATGCACTTTGTTGTACTCAAATCAGAAGCCTGATTGTAAATCATTTGATGGGTGAACTATTGTCCGTTTTCTTCGATGCATTTAACAGATAACAGGACTCAAGAACATATCCCGTTTTCCCATTTGTAAAACCATTATTGAATACCTACAGCACTTTATTTTAGTAGAATCTGTCTCCCACAACAAATGCCAATCCTACCCAGTTCGTGATCCATAGCATCCTTTTATGATGGCTTTTATTTCACTCGAGAGTCAAATATGGTTAAAAATGTATTGTTTTCTGAAAGGAAAATTTAATGAAGCTGGAGCGCTACTAAAATTACTTCGGTGCCAGTGCTGCGCTTTTACTTGTGGTCTCTTTGCAGTAATGCATAAACATTGTAAGGGTGTTAAAGACACTAGCTAACTCGATATCGTATAATCAATTAAAAGTCATCATGTATTAGCCATTCTTTCCATTTTGTTTATGGCCAGCTATAACGAATAATATATTATTTAACTAAATGTTATGATTAGGATAGGCTACTTATCTACTATACATGTGAAAGGCAAGCTAGCAGTCGCCAGATTTTAATTTAAAACTGGTCTACACTAAATACTTAATGAGAATTCCAATATTTCCAGCAGATAAAGCAAGTGGGTGGCCAAGCACATGGCAAATACTGTGTGGTTATTATTTCAGAATGGATTATGCACTTTTCTGATTTGGAAAAAAAAGACTTCGGCAAAAGAAAAGAGCCGTTTCACTACAGGCAAAAAATAATGCACAGGCCATGTCATGTATTCAAACCTGCTGCAGCAGTTTCTGATATTAAACTTGCCTCTTTCTTATTTTGATACATTTTAAAGTCCCACTAATTGCATTTAATTTAAGCATAGAAACATCCCTGAAGTAATTCTCACAAATCAGATTGAATATGGTTCCGCATCAATTCATATTACTCATTCTAGACCAAGTCGTAGGCACACACATTCAGAGGGTTGATAGATAAAATGAAAACAAACCGGAAAAGATATGTTAACAAGAATTTTATGCACACCAAACACACACGTTTATTTTGTTTACAGGAAACAGTCAAGATAAGGAATTGCTTAATCTCTAATCCAGCCAGTTAATGCTAATGGTTGTCCAGAAACAACGAAATAGAAAAACAAATTTAAAAAACAAAATACAAACTAAACAAGAACAAAAGATAATATATCACTCAACTTAATGTAACATACAAACTGGATAGCACCAAGGTCAGGCCTAGTAAACAAGGGGAGTAAACAGTCCTAAATGGCTACCTGTTCCCAGTAAAGCAGGGCACTGTCTTTGGCCAGAGCCATGGGTCCTTAGTCCCTATAGTGCACTACCTTTGGCCAGAGACTCCCAATTTCCTGTATAGTGCACTACTTTTGTCAGAGTCGTTTCAGACACAAACAGTCTATTGTCAACAGACACAGCCTCCAAGCAGGAGACTGTTCTTCTATTGAACTCTTTCTTCCTAAAGTGACTAGCGCACGCTAAAGTGCTAAAAGCAGCCAGACCGTCAGACTGACTCACCACGACTCAGCCAATACCGTGACCCGCCATGACAGTATGTGATGTAATAAATGATCAAATAACTCCAAGAGTCGCAAAGTCAGGAGGTGTGGCCAATTACCATGTACCTGGAGGGAGACTGTCTGTGGTATCAGTGTCTAGGACCTCATGCCAAGGCCTAAGTTTGTTCCCTTCCCCTACAAGGCAGAGTGCTTGCGGTGGGACGTAGCCAGCCGTGATGAGTTTCCACATTTGAAGCAGCGCGAGTTGGAGTTGCCCTCCTTCCTAGGGATGTGCCAACACTGCAGACAGCGCACCTTGTACTTCTTATACCTGAGGAGTAAGTAGACATGGAGGAGAATAACAGGGGATATACATTTGAAGTCGGAAGTTTACATACACCTTAGCCAAATACATTTAAACTCAGTTTTTCACAATTCCTGACATTTAATCCTAGTAAAAATTCCCTGTCTTAGGTCAGTTAGGATCACCACTTTATTTTAAGAATGTGAAATGTCAGAATAATAGTAGAGAGAATGATTTAGTTCAGCTTCTATTTCTTTCATCACATTCCCAGTGGGTCAGAAGTTTACATACACTCAATTAGTATTTGGGAGCATTGCGTTTCAATTGTTTAACTTGTGTCAAACATTTCGGGTAGCCTTCCACAAGCTTCCAACAACAAGTTGGGTGAATTTTGGCCCATTCCTCCTGACAGAGCTGGTGTAACCGAGTCAGATTGGTATGCCTCCTTGCTCACACACACCTTTTCAGTTCTGCCCACACATTTTCTATAGGATTGAGGTCAGGGCTCTGTGATGGCCACTCCAATACCTTGACTTTGTTGTCCTTAAGCCATTTTCCCACAACTTTGGAAGTATGCTTGGGGTCATTGTCCATTTGGAAGACCCATTTGCGACCAAGCTTTAACTTACGACTGATGTCTTGAGTTGTTGCTTCAATATATCCACTTAATTTCCCTTCCTAATGAAGCCATTTATTTTGTGAAGTGCACCAGTCCCTCCTGCAGCAAAGCACCTCCACAACATGATGCTGCCACCCCCATGCTTCACGGGTGGGATGGTGTTCTTCAGCCTCCCCCTTTATCCTCCAAACATAACGATGGTCATTATGGCCAAACAGTTCTATTTTTGTTTCATCAGACCAGAGGACATTTCCCCAAAAAGTTCAATCTTTGTCCCCATGTGCAGTTGCAAACTGTAGTCTGGATTTTTTTATGGCAGTTTTGGAGCAGTGGCTCTTCCTTGCTGAGCGGCCTTTCAGGTTATGTCGATATAGGACTCGTTTTACTGTGGATATAGATACTTTTGTACCGGTTTCCTCCAGCATCTTCACAAGGTCCTTTGCTGTTGTTCTGGGATTGATTTGCAGTTCTCGCACCAAAGTACGTTAATCTCTAGGAGACAGAACGCGTCTCCTTCCTGAGCGGTATGACGGCTGTGTGGTCCCATGGTGTTTATACTTGTGTACTATCGTTTGTACAGATGAATGTTGTACCTTCAGGTGTTTGGAAATTGCTCTCAAGGCTGAACCAGACTTGGAGCTCGACAATTTTTTTCTGAGGTCTTGGCTGATTTCTTTTGATTTTCCCATGATGTCAAGCAAAGAGGCACTGAGTTTGAAGGTAGGCCTTGAAATACATCCACAGGTACACCTCCAATTGACTCAAATGATGTCAATGAGCCTATCAGAAGCTTCTAAAGCCATGACATCATTTTATGGAATTTTCCAATCTTTTAAAAGGCACAGTCAACTAAGTGTTTGTAAACTTCTGACCCACTGGAATTGTGATACAGTGAATTATAAGTGAAATAATCTGTCTGTAAACAATTGTTGAAAAAATTACTTGTGTCATGCACAAAGTAGATGTCCTAACCGACTTGCCAAACTATAGTTTGTTAACAAGACATTTGTGGAGTGGTTGAAAAACGAGTTTTAATGACTCCAACCTAAGTGTATGTAAACTTCCGACTTCACCTGTAGGTCACACTGATTGATGGCCTTACGTGTCCTTCAAGTCCTAATTCTGCTCACATATAGGGTTATGCGATATTGTGGTCATCAAACCACCTATGTCACCTTCACCATTTACTATAACCACAGGGTCAGAGTTCATGGCCACGTGACCTGACCAGGAGAAACTCTGGGCCGTGACGATGTGCTTGATAATGCACTGTATTTAATGCGACTCACCTTATTCCACAGGCGTTACACAGCGGGGTGCCGTCCTCAGCATCTCGCCACAGAGGAGTCTTCGTGGTGCAGCAAGAGGCACAGATCTTATTCTCTGATGGGGAGAAAGGAGTGGCTATCAGTACAAACAAATAGGCCTTGTGCCATAATCCAGCTAAATATGTTGTAGAATAATGAAATGACGTGTTTCAATGACTCAGTATGCGGCTTCTCTTTCATTCTGTTTTCTTTCTAGGTGCACGGTGAGTGGGAGTGCCAAAGCACAACCCGATCTTGCAACCCTGCCCTTAACACTGTACACTACGTTACTCATTAAAGTCTTAGGATGTTTACACAGCAGTTTCCCAAAATACCTCCATTAAAACTCCCCCTCATCAAATGTATTCCACCTGTCTATGGTTCTAGTTAAAGTGTTTGGATTTGTGTTGTAATGGTACCCCCTCCTGGATTACTGGAGTAGAAATAGTTCTACACAGAACATCCAGTCGCTGCAAATAACCTCTCATGAACCCTTTTTTCTAAGAGTGTAGTGTTCTGCCTATTTCTACAGTGCTGGTATTGTTTTGTGCAGTAGTGGCGCCCCCTCCTGGTGAAAAGTGGTAGAGATTGGTAGTCACTGGAGGAGTGGTCGCTCTCTTCAGAGCTGCTGGTCCTCATGGAACTCTGGGATGAACGGGACCTGCCTGCTCTCAGTGACCTCCTGGTCAGACCACTAGAGAGCTCTTCTCTAGGACACCTTTATAAAGCAGTTTGTTTGTAGAGAACATATTTTACAACAATATACTGCTTAGGGAAATTTGTGACATAGAAATTGAATTTCATATAATACTTTTTATTACCTAAGGCAGCTCTAAAACAATATAATAGGTGTATTTGAGTTATGGGGAGAAAGAGCAAAGCATACTCTGACATCACCCATACCTGTACTTCTTGGAGGTGATGAGAAGGCGACACTGCTCCCTGCTGTCGTCCAGCTCCGTCTGCATCCGGAACGTCACTCCCTGGAAGTCTGGGTCTCCAACATCCACACTCCGGCTGGGATGGAGCTGCTTCCTGGGGGCCTTGGTGGACCTGCACATGGGGTTAGATGGAGAGGGACACTTCGGGGCTGCGGGGATAGTGGCCATGTCATCCTCCATGTCCATACACCTTTGGGTGAGGTCCATTGGAGAGTCTGTAATAACACTGGTATCTTGTACTGTGTCTGTGTTCTCTTCCATGGAGCTTTCGTGGAGCTCTGCTTTGACGCCTGGAAAACGGGCATCTTGTACTGCCTTTGCGTTCACAATCACAGACCCTGCTTCACTGTTCAATATGAGCAACATAGTATTATGAGGGGAGTTCGGGGCTGGTGGCATGTCTTCCTTGGGGTCAAAGGTGAAACATATGTTTGAGTTGAAGTCCAGGGTCATGTTAAGGTTCAGCTGTTCTGGGCCTGGATGTATGCCTGTCATGGTGTCTATGGAGGGAGGTGACAGACTTGCCGCATCCTTAATTGTAGCTACCTTGTGGACAAGCGGTTGCCCAAACAGGTTTATATATGACACAGACGGATGTTGAACTGACAGCCCGTCTTTTGCCTCAGGACGGGCCTCCTTCACTGTGTCGTCTTCTTGGATTAAGGCACAGGGGATGTTTCTGCTTTCTTCACTCACAGACAATCCATCACCGTTAAGACAAAATGTGACTCCTGTTTCTTTGTTCGTCGCAACCTCAGAGTCTGAAGCTCCCACACCAGGTTTAGTTTTGTAGCTGTCTTTGACATCCGGTGATGTCTGAGAACTGGTACGTGGACTTGTGGGTGAGCAATAACCACCTCCACCCAACTGACCCATCTCTCCCCTGGACCTGACATGAGGATGGGGAGAATCCACTCTGGTACTGACTAGAGTGGGGCAGACAGGGACAGTGTTCTTACTGCACCCCACACCTTCAGGAGGATGATCGTCAGAGTCTATAGGAACCAACAGAGCCCTAGCTGAGGTTCCCTCCTCTTGGTCGTCTGACTGGAGGAGTCTCTCACACTGCATGTTGATCAGGCTCATCAACTCCCACGGACTGCTGCTACTATGACGACTGGGCAGGACTGAGTTTGTATGTCTCCTACATTGTTCTAAGTCATCTTTTGGCTGGTTATAAATGCTCGTGAGAGAGGAATTGTGCTGAGGAGGATAAGGTCTATGATCAGACACTTGATAATTTTTAGACCTTTCATTTGATACAGGTGAAGTCTTAGTCTTTGAGTCTATGGAGCGGTTGTGGACAGGGGTGGGAGTTGCTAGCTTGGTGGTTTCTTGGATGAGGTAGAGGATGGTGGACTGTGTCACCTGAAGAAGAATAAAAGAAAGAAGACTCAACCACACACTGAGATAATATTGACCCACCTCACGCACAGCACACACACCTGCAGGCCCTCCTGGGTGTCCGGATCTTCCATGGTCCCTTGGCTGCCTGGTCTGTAGGTGTCTCCTGTGCTCATGTCGTTGTGCCCATCTTGTGGAAAGGAAACAATTGGAAAGTGTTTACTATACTATTACGTGACAATATAGGTTTGAATGTAAATACAGTATGTTTTATTGTTAAAGTTATCAGCTGAATACAGTACCAGTCAAAGTACCCAGAGTTACCGCTGCTGCAGAGGATACGTTCATTAGAGTTAACTGCACCTCAGATTGCAGCCCAAATAAATGCTTCACAGCGTTCAAGTAACAGACACATCTCAACATCAACTGTTCAGAGGAGACTGCGTGAATCAGGTCTTCATGGTCGATTTCCTGCCAAGAAACCACTACTAAAGGACACCAATAAGAAGAAGAGACTTGCTTGGGCCAAGAAACACGAGCAATGGACATTAGACCAGTGGAAATCTGTCCTTTGGTCTGATGAGTCCAAATTTGAGTTTTTTGGTTCCAACTGCCGTGTCTTTGTGAGACGCAGAGTAGGCGAATGGATGATCTCTGCTTGTGTGGTTCCCACCGTGAAGCATGGAGGAAGAGGTGTGATGGTGTTTTGCTGGTGACACGGTCTGTGATTTATTTAGAATTCAAGGCACACTTAACCAGCAATGGCTACCACAGCATTCTGCAGGAATATGCCATCCCATCTGCTCAGCAAATGTGGTTACTCCTTCAAGACTGTTGGAAAAGCATTCCAGGTGAAGCTGGTTGAGAGAATGCCAAGAGTGTGCAAAGCTGTCATCAAGGGAAAGGGTGGCTATTTGAAGAATCTCAAATATAAAATATATTTTGATTTGTGTAACACTTTTTGGGTTACTACATGATTCCATGTGTCATTTCATAGTTGATGTCTTCACTTTATTCTACAATGTAGAAAATGGTAAAACATAAAGAAAAACACCTGAATGAGTAAATGTTTAAAACTTTTGACCGGAGAGAGAGATATACATACATACATACATACATACATAGATACATACATACACACACACTTCCTAAATAAAAACAAATACTTACCAATTACAATCAATTATTACACATGATAGTTGATTTCATTATACTATAATAATTCAAGATTGTAAAGTAGCCTATTAGTAGCCTACTACTGTTAACTTCTAGAATAGTCTGAATTAGCTGTCAAAATCAAATTAGCTTCGTGAGCAGAGCTATAATTAATGGCCCAACAAATCTTTGAAAGTCTTTAGCAACTAATGAGTAAGCCTACAATTACATTCTATACACACTTACTTTGTCAAATTGTATTAATTTCTCCTCAAAACGTAACCATCTGCATTCTACTATTTGATAGACGTCCTGAATGAGGATGACACGTCTTGCTCGAGCTCACTGCTCAGTCTGAGGGCACGCTGAGGCCGTGCGTTTGAATAAGAACTTTTCTGCCACACAATATCTCCACATCCTACCTTAGAAAATATCAAGTATTTAAATAAAAAAATCGAATTATATGAGATCCCTTTGATCGATCGGTTTAAATAGTTATTGAAACTATCGAGTTCAATCGCTTGATTGTGTAATGCCCTGATCACGTTGGTGATCACGGTTCAGTCTCTTACCAAGGCGATCAGGGCCAACATGCAGACCCACCCTTGGTTTTCTCACTGAATCTGTCTTGAGAGAGATGAGAATAGTTATTTCCCCCAATTTGATCACTAGCTTCAGGAAATTGATAGTCACGTTGCCGCAATGCACTTGTTGTTAGGCCTACAGGATGCCACAGATGTCTGTGATTGAAGTTGATTGGCCTGCATAAACACATAAAAGTGTGGGTTGAGTGACTTGCGTTCAGGATTTTCCCGAATTGTCGGCCTTGTGGCGCCTCGGTTTCTTCTGTATATATAAAACGTTTTTACATACAGGTAAATAGGCTACTAATGCTTTGTAAGAATAGTCATCCATTACAAAACACGTGAGGTTCTTGGTACAAATTGTAGGCCTACTGTTGAGTTTGACTTGCGATGCTTTATCTTGAACCATTTAAAATGATCTCCCACACAAAACAAATACAACGAATCAGTATTTAGCAGTGACACATTGGCTGTTTAGACAGGCAGCTCAATTCTGATGATTCTTTGCTAATTGGTATTTTGACCCATCAGATCAGCTAGGGAAAAGATCTGTGATGGGTCAAAAGACCAATATCTGAATTGGGCTGCCTAAACGCAACCATTTTAGCAGTGGTATTCGAAGTCAGTCCTCAAAGGGCCAGAGGTGGTTTTCTTGACCCTTGTATGATATTGCTAATTGGTCGATTATGCAATTGGTTTCCATTTCCTGGGTTTTTTGAGGATTTAAACTGCTCTCAAGGACTGGTGTTGAATACTGCACTTGTGTTCAATTGCCTTCAGTGTGGTTTTTTAAAAGCATTTGGCTTAAGACAGACTAGTACAAACTTTTGGTATTTTTATTGCACAAATCTAAAATACTTGCAAATTTGAGATATACCATATATACATATTACACCTACATGTTTTGTGCGTATGATAGACAAATTAAATACAGTACCAAGTGAAAGCATTCCAGGTTTGTAAAGGAGCCAACTAATACTGGATACAGGTGTTTTTTGATGGACAGTTATGAGACTACTAATGGTGACATGACAAGGCAAATCATTACTTGGTATGGATGGACAGAAACAGAAATGACTTGGGAATTGGACAAAATGCACCTGTCAGTGTAAAATGGTTTAGGCTGCATTTTGACCAATCAGATCAGCTTTGATGTGCAAAGATCTGTGATTGGAAAAAATATCAAAATGAGGCTGTCTGTGTGAATGCAGCCCAAGTATCTCGTTGGCGTCATCAGTTATCTAACAGATTCAACACTTTCGATTCCAATCGATCTCAAGCTGCCCTCTGCTTACAAAACATACTGCAAAAGTGCTACATCAGAGACGGTTAATGATTCCTGACAGGCTTGATGTGGAGGGGCTTGTTAAGGTCTTGACTAGTCACCACACACCCACAACAGTAAAATTCCTAAACTGGCCATAAGTAGATAATGGTGAAAGCTATGTATACGTACACATAACATACTGTTAATTAGCTGTATGTGAGTGCTGTTATTGTAGAGACTGATGACTATTTGGAAGCTCCACCTGAGATGTGTGTATCTTGACCTTTGTAAATGAGTTGTAACATGGAATGTTCTATTCAAGGACACAAAGTTGTCCTTTGCGTAGCAATGACAGGCCTTTCTGAAATGCTGAATCAGGTTACTATGAAACAAAACTGTGACATTGAATGGTTTGATAGACATCTCAATCTTGGCCTGAGAACTCTTCTATACACATGACATATTTATACATGAATGCTGAAAACCATCTAACTCTTCCACAATCAGCATTACTTTCAGTGTGAGCCAAATACAACACACTTCAGAGGCTGCGTTTACACAGGCAGCCCAATTCGGATATTTTTTGACCAATCCCATCAGGGGCGCTGTCTAAATGCAGCCAGTGACTGGTATATAGCTTTTGTCTTCGTCACACAGATGTGGATATGTAAGAGCATTCTTGACTTGTGGGGGATCCTTCAAGCCTCCTCTATCCCAGCTCACCTCTTTATATCTGCCGACAGTTCAAATAATGCAACTCTCTCTCAACTCAGTCCTGAGGGGCCGTGTTCCAACATCCATACTAGCATACTACTTAGAATGCATGCCCAATACGTTGCTTCACACTAAGTAGGGTGCTAGTGTGGAGTGTAAACATCCATGCCCAATACATTGCTTCACACTAAGTAGGGTGCTAGTGTGGAGTGTAGTGTCCTCAGTGTGGTTTGGGAACATGGCCGTCCACGTAGAAGTTCCTGGTGACCTTAGGCAGGGTAAGCTCGATGCCCTCCAGCTCCTGGGTGAGGATGATCTGACAGCCAAGTCTGGAGTTCTCCTGTAGCGCTGGGGCCATGTCCAGCATGTCATCCTCTCTGGGATGAGAAGAATCAAATAGAAGCCATTGATTTGCATTGCATTATAAGAGTCAATCTTGTTGACAATGAAGAAAGTTTTGGGTTTTATTGTATGTGTTTATTTGACAGGGGCAATGTACAACCATAAGATGTGCAATGACATGAGCTCTCATGGACTATGGCATATCTTATAATAAAACAATCGCATACCTTTCGTCAGGCTCTGGTAGCTTGTCGACATGGGCTCTGTTCACATACACGTGGCACGTTGAGCAAGCTAGTGACGCCTCGCAAGCTCCTTAAAATCACACATGGACAGGGAGAAAGAAACAAAATGTAAGTGTGGCTCCCGGGTGGCGCAGCGGTCTAAGGCAGTACGTCTCAGTGCTAGAAGCGTCACTACAGACACCCTGGTTTGAATCCAGGCTGTATCACAACCGGCCGTGATTGGGAGTCCCATAGAGCGGTGCACAATTGGCCCAGCGCTGTCCGGGTTTGGCCGGTGTAGGCCGTCATTGTAAAATAAGAATTTGACTTGCCTAGTTAAATAAAGGTAAAAAATAAAATAAAGTGTTCATGAATACAATCATGGAGAAATCAATCACCAACTTTTGATCTGAATTCTCTCAGGACATCATCACAAACCCTATTAGCACTCACCTTCCAGTTCAATGTTGTGCCTATGGGCCAGGTACATTGCATTGTCTCCCACTTTAGCCTTCACTGGAATCCTCTTTCCTGATCTATCTATGTACACCACATTCACTCTAAGAGCAGACCAAAAACAACAATATTAAAAACTCATAGTTCACAAATGACAATGCAAGTGATAAATGCATGATGCACTCAAATGACATTAAGGCAAATCAATAACAAAGTATGTATATCCCCTTGAGTTTGTCTGCATAAGGGTTAGGGTTACTAACCTGACCATTTATGTACTGTAATGGAGTCAAAATGGCAAAGACAAAAATTGCTAACAATCAATTAGCTAGCTAAATGATGCACTGGCAAAGTAGTTACTTACACATCTTCTTGGGGATCTTCTGCACTTGCACCCACCTCACTTTGGTACAGACCTTCACAAAAAAACAAGGACGGTTGACATTCAGTTCCATTTCCTCTTACTTACTGTACGACTTTGAGACCAACTTAGTTACAGAGAATTAGCAGCTTTGGAGATCAGTTACACAACTTATCAAACATTCTTAGCAACAGATGCCATGATTGTCTTGCTATGTTATTCACAATGTGGGTGCAATTTTATGTAACCTTTATTTAACTAGGCAAGTAAGTTAAAAACAACTGATTATTTACAATGACGGCCTACACCTGCCAAAATCGGACGACCCTGGGCCAATTGTTCGCCGCCCTATGGGACTCCCAAATCCCAATCACGGCCGGTTGTGATACAGCCTGGAATCGAACCAGGGTGCAACCGAAATGCAGTGCCTTAGACCGCTGCGCCACTCGGGATCCTTACTAATAGTACCTAGTTACGATGTTCTTAAACATAGCTAACTAACTTGTTAGCAGCTGTCTAGCACTAAATTTATATACATGAATTGGTGTGATGGAAGCTGAACAATTAGCTAACGTTAGATAGCAATCCAAGTGTTAGCAACCGACCAACTCACTTTTGGATGTCTGCAATTGTCGGTTCAACGTCCGAAAACGATCAACATTCGACGAACTAGCTATACCATTCAAATAACTATTCAACCTGTTGAAAGGACATTTGCTACAATCTGGTATAACTCTAGAAAGTCTCAAAGTCAGCCCCACGCTCGACCGGACTCCAGCGGAGGCCGCCATGATTATGTTTTGATCACGTGAATGAAAGCAGCCAATAGAAAAGTAGCAATGACATACGCATGTTTTGACTGTCTTCGGTTATTTGAGCGGCGGCAGAGAGCGCTGTTGCAACACAGATTTATCGAACTATAACCATTTTTAGTCTGACTTGTAAATGCCTATATTATAAATTCTAAAGAGAACGTGATTCTGGTGCTCGTATATATATTAATGTTTTTTTTTATCTCAGTCTTTGTGTACCAACAATTATCGTCTGCAATGTCTGTATATCTGTAATGTCTGTATATAGTTAAATAAAGGTTAAATAAATAAAAAAAATATCAAAGAACAACTAGGTTACTTTATCCTATGTGGATGTACCCCCATGTTGTGCCACTAACAAGGAGTGCGCGTACTGATACCTTAATTAATGTTCTAGGAATTAAATATGAAATACTGCAAGCGTCAAATTCGAGCTCTATTGTTTTATGTAGTTGGGGTTTTATGGGTACAAACAACATTATCCTTTGTCTTTTCAGTTCAGGTTGAATAAAAAAAGCCATGCGTGTGTAGGGGTGGTCAGAGACACATATTAGAGACACATATTTCCCTCAGATTACACAGATCCACAAAGAATTCGAAAACAAACCCAATTTTGATAAACTCCCATATCTACCGGGTGAAACACTACAGTGTGCCATCACAGCAGCAAGATTTGTGACCTGTTACCACAAGAAAAGGGCAACCAGTGAAGAACAAACACCATTGTAAATACAACCCAGATGTATGCTCATTTATTTTCCCTTTTGTACTTTAACTATTTGCACATCGTTACAACACTGCATATACAACAACTACTGTGATTATTATTATTTGACCATGCTGGTCATTTATGAACATTTGAACATCATGGTCATGTTCTGTTATAATCTCCACCCGGCAGAGCCAGAAGAGGACTGGCCACCCCTCTTATCCTGGTTCCTCTCTAGGTTTCTTCCTAGGTTTTGGCCTTTCTAGGGAGTTTTTCCTAGCCACCGTGCTTCTACACCTGCATTGCTTGCTGTTTGGGGTTTTAGGCTGGGTTTCTGTACAGCACTTTGAGATATCAGCTGATGTAAGAAGGGCTATATAAATATATTTGATTTGATTTGATTTATATACACATAATATGACATTTGAAATGTCTTTATTCTTTTGGAACTTCTGTGAGTGTAATGTTAACTGTACATTTTTATTGTTTATTTCACTTTTGTTTATTATATATTTCACTTGCTCTGGCAATGTTAACATATGCTTCCCATGCCAATAAAGCCCTTGAATTGAATTGATACTTTTAAGGAGATGGGAAACTCGATTGGAATCGTATTAACCGACTATTGTGTACGGTGCTCATACATCGTCAATGGGCTGCCTGGTGCATTCTGGGCGATTCTAGGACAAGGACATCAAATCAAATCAAATTTTCTTTGTCACATACACATGGTTAGCAGATGTTAATGCGAGTGTAGCGAAATGCTTGTGCTTCTAGTTCCGACCATGCAGTAATATCTAACAAGTAATCTAACCTAACAATTTCACAACAACTACCTTACACACACAAGTGTAAAGGAATGAATAAGAATATGTACATACAAACATATGAATGAGTGATGGCCGAACGGCATTGGCAAGATGCAGTAGATGGTATAGAGTACAGTATATACATATGAGATGAGTAATGTACGGTATGTAAACATTATATAAAGTGGCTAGTGATACATTCATTACATCAAGATGGCAAGATGCAGTAGATGGTATAGAGTACAGTATATACATACTGTATGAGATGAGTAATGTAGGGTATGTAAACATTATATAAAGTGGCATTGTTAAAAGTGGCCAGTGATACATTTATTACATTAAATTTTCCATTATTAAAGTGGCTAGGGTTTAGTCAGTATGTTGGCAGCAGCCACTCAATGTTAGTGATGGCTGTTTAACGGTCTGATGGCCTTGAGATAGAAGCTGTTTTTCAGTCTCTCGGTCCCCGCTTTGATGCACCTGTACTGACCTCGCCTTCTGGATGATAGCGGGGTGAACAGGCAGTGGCTTGGGTGGTTGTTGTCCTTGATGATTTTTTTGGCCTTCCTGTGACATCGGGTGGTGTAGGTGTCCTGGAGGGCAGGTAGTTTGCCTCCAGTGATGCGTTGTGCAGACCTCACTACCCTCTGGAGAACCTTACGGTTATGGGCGGAGCAGTTGCCGTACCAGGTGGTGATACAGCCCGACAGGATGCTCTCGATTGTGCATCTGTAAAAGTTTGAGCGTTTTTGGTGACAAGCCAAATTTCTTCAGCCTCCTGAGGTTGGGTGGACCATTTCAGTTTGTCCGTGATGTGTACGCCGAGGAATTTAAAACATTCCACCCTCTCCACTACTGTCCCTTCAATGTGGATAGGGGGCTGCTCCCTCTGCTGTTTCCTGAAGTCCACGATCATCTCCTTTGTTTTGTTGACATTGAGTGTGAGGTTATTTTCCTGACACCACACTCCGAGGGCCCTCACCTCCTCCCTGTTGGCCGTCTCGTCGTTGTTGGTAATCAAGCCTACCACTGTAGTGTCGTCTGCAAACTTGATGATTGAGTTGGAGGCGTGCATGGCCACGCAGTGGGGAGTACAGGAGAGGGCTGAGAACGCACCCTTGTGGGGCCCCAGTGTTGAGGGTCAGCGGGGTGGAGATGTTATTATCTACCCTCACCACCTGGGGGCGGCCCGTCAGGAAGTCCAGGACCCATTTGCACAGGGCGGAGTTGAGACCCATGGTCTCGAGCTTAATGACAAGTTTGGAGGGTACTATGGTGTTAAATGCTGAGCTGTAGTCAACGAACAGCATTCCTACATAGGTATTCCTCTTGTCCAGATGGGTTAGGGCAGTGTGCAGTGTGATTGCAATTGTGCCGTCTGTGGACCTATTGGGGCGGTAAGCAAATTGGAGTGGGTCTAGGGTAGGGTGTAGGTGATATGGTCCTTGACTAGTCTCTCAAAGCACTTCATGATGACGGAAGTGAGTGCTACGGTAGTCATTTAGCTCAGTTACCTTAGCTTTCTTGGGAATAGGAGCAATGGTGGCCCTCTGGAAGCATGTGGGAACAGCAGACTGGGAAAAGGCTGGATTGAATATGTCCGTAAACACACCAGCCAGCTGGTCTGCGCATGCTCTGAGGACGCAGCTGGGGATGCCGTCTGGGCCTGCAGCCTTGCGAGGGTTAACACATTTGAATGTTTTACTCACGTTGGCTGCAGTGAATGAGAGCCCGCAGGTTTTGGTAGCGGGCTGTGTCAGTGGCACTGTATTGTCCTCAAAGCGAGCAAAGAAGTTGTTTAGTCTGACTGGGAGCAAGACATCGTGATCCGCGATGGGGCTGGTTTTTCTTTTGTAGTCCGTGATTGACGTAGACCCTGCCACATACCTCTCGTGTCTGAGCCGCTGAATTGCAACTCTACTTTGTCTCTATAATAACGCTTAGGTTGTCTGATTGCCTTGCGGAGGGAATAGCTACACTGTTTGTATTCGGTCATGTTTCCCGTCACCTTGCCCTGATTTAAAGCAGTGGTTCGTGCTTTCAGATTTGCGCGAATGCTGCCATCAATCCACGGTTTCTGGTTGGGGAATGTTTTAATAGATGCTGTGGGTACAACATCACCGATGCACTTGCTAATAAACTCGCTCACCGAATCAGCGTATTCATCAATGTTGTTGTTCGACACTATGCGGAACATATCCCAGTCCACGTGATCGAAGCAATCTTGAAGCGTGGAATCCGATTGGTCGGACCAGGATTGAACAGAACTGAGCGCGGGTGCTTCCTTTTTTAGTTTCTGTCTATAGGCTGGGAGCAACAAAATGGAGTCATGGTCAGCTTTTCCCGAAAGAAGAGCGGGGGAGGGCCTTATATGCATCGCAGAAGTTAGAATAACAATGATCCAGGGTTTTACCAGCCCGGGTTGCGCAATCGATATGCTGATAGAATTTAGGAAGCCTTGTTTTCAGATTAGCCTTGTTAAAATCCCCAGCTACAATAAATGCGGCCTCAGGATATGTGGTTTCCAGTTTACATAGAGTCGAATGAAGTTCTTTCAGGGCCATCGATGTGTCTGCTTGGGGGGGGATATACACGACTGTGATTATGATCAAAGTGAATTCTCTTGGTAGATAATGCGGTCGGCATTTGATTGTGAGGAATTCTAAGTCAGGTGAACAAATGGACTTGAGTTCCTGTATGTTGTTATGATCACACCACGTCTCGTTAATCATAAGGCATACACCCCCGCCCTTCTTCTTACCAGAGAGATGTTTGTTTCTGTCGGCGCGATGCGTGAAGAAACCAGGTGGCTGTACCGACTCCGATAGCGTGTCTCGGGTGAGCCACGTTTCCATGAAACAAAGAACGTTACAGTCTCTGATGTCTCTCTGGAAGGCAACCCTTGCTCTGATTTCGTCTACCTTGTTGTCAAGAGACTGGACATTGGCAAGTAGTTTGCTCCGTCTGCCCCTTCTACGGCGCCATTGTTTCGGGTTGCTGGCTGGGATCCGATCCATTGTCCTCGGTGGTGGGCCAAACAGAGGATCCGCTTAAGGAAAGTCGTATTCCTGGTCGTAATGTTGGTGAGTTGACGTTGCTCTTATATCCAATAGTTCCTCCCGACTGTATGTAATTAAACCTAAGATTTCCTGTGGTAACAATGTCAGAAATAACAAAAAACAAAATACTGCATCGTTTCCTAGGAACGCGAAGCGAGGTGGCCATCTCTGTCGGCACCGGAAGTTTGGAGACCTCTCCTTCAAGGAGTGAGTAGGAGGCTGTCAACCGGCGACTGAAACTCGGTGGTGAAGTTGGATTGTTTGCTCAAATGGATGACGAGGAGGAGACCTGTCTGACCACTGTGGCACGTTTTGGGAGCATGGAGAGGCCAGAGATGGACCAGAAGAAAAAGGCCATCAGTGGGTGTTCTGCAAGCAGTACAGCAGATGAAGGCGCGGCATGAGCGTGGTGAACAGATAGACGTGCTTTTTGACAGAGAGGAAGAAGGAGAAGAGCCGAGTGCAGTGGGAAGATGTGTGTTGAGGAAGAATGGCGCCAAGTACAAACCCTATTCTGCTGTCTGTGATAGCTCTGATGGCTCAGAAATTGAACCTGATGATTTCCCAGCTAGCACAGTGGATCTGGGCCGATTCCGGCTGAGAGTTAGACTCGGCCGACGTCTGAGCCGCCGACAGTATTACTTATGGCTAGGATGCGGGAATTGAGCTCGGGCCGATTCTGGTGTGAGTTATCTGGCCCAAATGTATTACTTGGGGCTCCGGCCGATTGGAGCTACTCTCTCTTTATTTATTTTTCCATATTTTGTTATTGTTTCTGTGATCCAAAAATACAATTAACATTTAAATACAATTCTTTAATTAAGTAGTATTTTAGTATTTTCATACTTTGTGTAAGGAAATTGATAAGCATTAAAACTTTGTGGATGAAACCTCCTGAGTGGAGCAGTGGTCTAACTGCGTTGCTGAAGATGCTGGTTCAATGCCTGTGCCGGTCGCAACCCGAGAGACCCATGAGGAGACGCACAATTGGCCCAGCGTCATCCGAGTAAGGGGAGGGTTTGTCCGGCCGGGATATCCTTATCCCATTGAGCTGTAGTGACTCCTGTGGCGGGCTAGGCGCTTTCATGGTCACAAGGTGTACAGTGTTTCCTCTGACATCATTTTTTGGGGGGTGGATGGGTATCTAATTTGTATGTGTAATAGTAATATTTAAAATGACTACATTTGGTAATTTTATATACATTTATTTAAATTTGCATCGGGCCGCTTCTGGGGGATTCTGGTAAGATGCTGGCAAAGTCGGCTGAATTCCGATAGATGGAAACGGACTGATGTACTTGGGCCGATTCTGGGCAGTCATTCATTTTGATTCCGTGCCTAGTCTGACACCCGATTCCGGGCCGATTCAATCAGTTCCGGCCCCCCGGAAGATGGCCGCTTCCTCATTGCTAGCTGGGTTGGGCCCAGTGGGAGTGACGCTTCTGGAGAAATTGGATCCCTGCCTTTTGGCTGATCCATATGTAGTCTCATGCTGGGTAGAAATTAAGTTGGGTACTGTTAAATCGGTGAAGGTAGCACAAAGTAGACTTGTGATGATTTTCATGGTTTTTCCATCCAGAGGGAGCGAGCGCTTCTCGTCACGTGCTTAGGGACAAGACCTGTGACCTTTGCTCTCCGGAACAGGGTGCCTTTGACCAGAGTGATTACTGGGGTGGCTTTAAGTGTTGAGGTGTAGCAACTGAAATAGAAGATTCCTTGTCTGTGACTCCCACTGTTTGGTGCCAATTTAGCTGGGGATCAGAAGTGCCCAGTGTGAGACAGGTTGAGGTTGCCAGGATCAGGGTAGAACAGAAGGTGCACATTTGTGGCCTGCTGGAGGTCATTTTGCAGGGCTCTGGTAGTGCTCCTCCTTGCACAAAGGCGGAGGTAGCGGTCCTGCTGCTGGGTTGTTGCCCTCCTACGGCCTCCTCCACGTCTCCTGATGTACTGGCCTGTCTCCTGGTAGCGCCTCCATGCTCTGGACACTACGCTGACGGACACAGCAAACCTTCTTGCCACAGCTCGCATTGATGTGTCATCCTGGATGAGCTGCACTACCTGAGCCACTTGTGTGGGTTGTAGACTCCGTCTCATGCTACCACTAGAGTGAGAGCACCGCCAGCATTCAAAAGTGACCAAAACATCAGCCAGGAAGCATAGGAACTGAGAAGTGGTCTGTGGTCACCACCTGCAGAATCACTCCTTTATTGGGGGTGTCTTGCTAATTGCCTATAATTTCCACCTTTTGTCTATTCCATTTGCACAACAGCATGTGAAATTTATTGTCAATCAGTGTTGCTTCCTAAGTGGACAGTTTGATTTCACAGAAGTGTGATTGACTTGGAGTTACATTGTGTTGTTTAAGTGTTCCCTTTATTTTTTTGAGCAGTGTACATCCCCATAAAACGACTGAAGTCATTCCTCTAGTGTAAGAACTCTGGTGCTTTATCACGATCTGTCCATATGCCCCATGTCAGTCTTAAACCTAGAGTAATATACAGTACAGTCCCCATGTCAGTCTTAATTTAAACCTAGGGTAATATACAGTACAGACCCCAAGTCAGTCTTAAACCTAGAGTATTATACAGTACAGGCCCCAAGTCAGTCTTAAACCTAGGGTAATATACAGTACAGGCCCCAAGTCAGTCTTAAACCTAGGGTAATATACAGTACCAGCTCCAAATCAGTCTTAAACCTAGAGTAATATACAGTACAGTCCCCAAGTCAGTCTTAAACCTAGAGTAATATACAGTACAGTCCCCAAGTCAGTCTTAAACCTAGGGTAATATACAGTACCAGCCCCAAGTCAGTCTTAAACCTAGAGTAATATACAGTACAGTCCCCAAGTCAGTCTTAAACCTAGAGTAATATACAGTACAGACCCCAAGTCAGTCTTAAACCTAGGGTAATATACAGTACCAGCCACAATATGGCTTTATAGAGTTCCTCTACTGTGAGTCTGTCGGGTCCCTATAAAATATCATAGAGGTAATTCTTTCTTCTTCTATGAGTCTTCAGGGAAGGTCTTTAGTCAGTCAAGGCCGCCGGGGCCTAAGTAAGGGTGGGCGACTTCAGCTCTGATGGCTAGCTTGGTTCCTCTTCCTGTTCATTCATCCTTCAACCACATAGACCAGGCCCAAAAGTAGAGGCCCAAAAAATGGTCAAAGACTCCAGTCACCCAAGTAATAGACTGTTCTCTCTGCTACCGCACGGCAAGCGGTACTGGAGCGCCAAGTCTTGGACCAAAAGGCTCCTTAACAGCTTCCACCCCCAAGCCATAAGACTGCAATGAATCAAATGGCCATCCGGACTATTTAAATTGAACCCCCCCCCCCCCCCCCCCTCTGTTTTTACACCGCTGCTACTCGCTGTTTATTATCTACACTTTACACACTTTACAAATTACCTTGTGTAACCGATGTGAAATGGCTATCTAGTTAGCGGTGGTGCACACTAATAGTGTTTCAATCGGTGACATCACTCGCTCTGAGACCTTGAAGTAGTTGTTCCCCTTGCGGCTTTTGTGGAGCGATGGGTAACGATGCTTTGTGGGAGGCTGTTGTTGATGTGTGCAGAGGGTCCCTGGTTTGAGCCCAGGTAGGGGTGAGGAGAGGGACGGAAGCTATACTGTTACACTTGACTAACTTGTACCCCCGCACATTGACTCGGTACTGGTACCCCCTGTGTATTTGTTAAGTCATTTTCTTGTGTTCCTTTTTGATTTAATTAGATTTTTTTTTACTTTAGTAAACTCTATTTCTTGAACTGCATTGTTGGTTAAGGGCTTGTAAGTAAGCATTTCACCTGTTGTATTTGGTGAATGTGACAAATACAATTTGTGGCGCAGTGGGCGCAGTGGTCTAGGGCACTGCATCGCAGTGCTAGCTGCGCCACCAGAGTCTCTGGGTTCGCGCCCAGGCTGGGCTGGGTTCGCGCCCAGGCTCTGTCGCAGCCGGCCGCAACCGGGAGGTCCGTGGGGCGACGCACAATTGGCATAGCGTCGTCCGGGTTAGGGAGGGTTTGGCCGGTAGGGATATCCTTGTCTCAGTATGTAAAATGTAATAAAATGTATGCACTCTACTGTCAGTCGCTCTGGATAAGAGCGTCTGCTAAATGACTAAAATGTAAATGTAAATGTATTTGATTAGGATCAGACCTGGGTTCAAATAATATTTGAAATCTTTCAAATACTTTTAGCACTGGCTTGAGCCTGTCTGGAGTTTCCAGATCATAGATGGGCAGAGTTTTCCCTTTTGGGACTTTTCCATTGCTTCCATTCCTCCATTCAGGCTAGCTCAATCATGTGCAGCTAAAGTATTTGAAATACTATATCCTAGCTGATCCTAGCTGAATTGTGTGTGTGTGTGTGTGTGTGTGTGTGTGTGTGTGTGTGTGTGTGTGTGTGTGTGTGTGTGTGTGTGTGTGTGTGTGTGTGTGTGTGTGTGTGTGTGTGTGTGTGTGTGTGTGTGTGTGTGTGTGTGTGTGTGTGTGTGTGCCAAAAGTCCTCACAAGAATAGTGAACCATAAAAAATTAGGGGGATGAACATGAACTGTTTCTCAGGTAATGTTAGGATCCAGGGAGTCTTCACCTGTGTGCCTGTGGATTCCATTAGGGACCAGGAAGTGTCCCATCCCGGTGCATCCTTAAGCCCTCGGGTCGTCAGCTGCGGCTCTGTAAGGGTGTGGTGGGTGGAGGACTGTTAAACTGTTACACACATGACCTGCAGATGAAATGGCCTCTAGCTGCGAGCCTGTCCCCTCTTGCCATTCTTGTGGTGACTTGAGTGTGTGTGTGTGAGCGCATAAGTGTGTCAATATTATCTCAGCTCTCCCTTGGTTTCTCAGCATTGGGTTGAATGTCCTCCGATGGGAAAGCCATGCTTGTCTTACTTCAAGCTCAAACACACAGGCTCACACACAGACACACTCGCACACACGTTCACACACCAGTGTACATTCTCCCCCTGTCTCTCCCCAGAGGCAGGCCTGGGTTTACCTTTCCTCCTCAGCGGTGGCCTGGGCATGTTAGGTTAGTGGAGTCGTCATGGTCCACTGCAACTCCCCTCTGAGAAGTCTGCAGTTCTGCCTGGGGCTGTGTTCTGATACTCTGATATTCCCAGGGCTTTCCACCCAGGACAGGCCGTCGGGGATAGAGTTATATGTCAGCAGACTCTTCCTATGGGTTTCTCTACACATGACCAATACAACTTGAAACGTGAAACTCTATACACTCGATCATGGTTGGTGTGTGTGTGTGAGTGCACGTGCGCGCCTGTGTGTGTGTGTGTGCATGTGTTATCAAAGACGTTTGATATTCAAATATCTACTAGTGATATTATGGTCATCCACACCACTTTGCATCATCCTGTCATCCTGGGATATTTGATGGCCTCTACAAGAGAGTGTGTTGGCAAAAGGGCAAGTCAGAACACGTCTTCTGAACACAACATTTCATGTCGTCTCATCCTCTCATTTTAATCTCATGTTTGCAGCTGCTCTGTGTATGCCTGAGTGAATGTAGACTTGTGCAAGACAAGCAGTATTGGGACTCCTTTCTCTTTCAGATCGTTCAGATAACACACAAACCTCAACCTGTCCAAGCTACGTAACTAATAAAGAACAGTTTACTATGTGCCCCTATGCCCTGAAAGCCTCTGTCTGCATGGGAACACAATAATATCTGTGAAATTAAACTGAAAAATATAAACAGAGGATTTTGGTGAGTAGCCTATCGGTTAAGAGCATTGGCCCAGTAACCGAAAGGTCGCTGGTTTGAATCCCCGAGCCGACTAGGTGAAACATCTGTTTGTGCCCTTGAGCAAGGCACTTAATCCTAATTGCTCCTGTATGTCACTCTGGATAAGAGCATCTGCAAAATGACTCAAATGTAAAATGTAAACTACAACTGAATAAAGGTTTGGATTGTTTGATAAGTTTGACTAATTGTTTCTTGATTTGTTTGATAGCTTGAGGATTTGATGATGTGTGATGTCACTGATTGTGACATTTTGATGGTGTGTGCAAATCGTGCCTGTGCTTTCTGCAGGTTTTGATTGTTACGCAATTAACATTTTTCTGATCTCTGTGGCATTGTGACACTGATGTGATGATTCAGAGATATCTTTACTGTATGGTTTGTGCTATACTTTCCATGCCTTGTGTGTGGAATGACGTGAAAAGCTGTCACAATCATTGAGCCCATTCACTCTCCCAATACTCTACAGTTTATAGCCACATTCTTACCAACTGAGGCACAGGGACCACAGCTCTGCTAACCCACAGACCTCAGTAGTAAAGGTTATGCTTGGTTTGTCTGTGGTTTGTTTGTTGTTTGTGAGTCGTTGGTGTGCTACCAGTGTCTGCCCAAGTAATAGACAGTATTGACTCATGACTGTTGACCTTTTGAAACTGTTAACCTTTGACCTTTCAACCTGAGATAGAGAAACAGAGGGGTGACAGGGTTGTATAACAAATAATTTCAAAGACCACAACACATCAAGGAAGCCATCGCTCAGTCCTGATGGTGTTTGTTTTCTTTAATCTTTGGAGAAACACATTTAAAAACATATTAATCAATTTGATGAATTAATCAATTAGTCAATGAATTAATCAAGTTGATGAACCTTTTTGTTTCACGTTGTTGGATTCAATTGAACTACTTCTATCTTTGCCTGAGACGGTTGTAATCATTAAACAGGATTTTAAATGAACCCTAATTAACATACCTAAATCAATAGATGCATTCATTGAACAATCCTACTACAGTATATTCCAACGTGTCAATCACAGAAAGCCTCAGCATTCCAAGTTACCATGGTAGACTGACCTGTCAATCACTTTACCCAGTTTGACACACAGAACACCCTGGGAGTATCAGCCAGCCCAGGGCCCTCCCCTGTTGTCATGACAGCAGGATGATTGATGGTCTCTCTGGGGAGTGGAGAGGAGCGGCTTGGGGACTTCGTAGTGTTGAAAGGTAGGGGGGGATGATAACTTAGTGGAGTTGGAGGGGTGATGAGTTGGGGTTTTGGGGGTGGATAGGGAGTGGGGGTCCGGTCGCGATCTGTTTCAGGGACGTTTGGTGACCCCAGGTGAGCTGGTGAGTTTAAGGTGGGGGGGGGGGGGGGGGTTATATTTTGATCTGTCTCAGGGACTTTCCCGTGTCCCCTAGTTGAGGTGGTGAGTTTGGGGGAGTTATGGGGAGTGAGGGGGTTATGTCTTGATCTGTTTTCAGGGACGTTTGGTGACCCCAGTTAACCTAGTCTGACTAGTCAAGGTTCAGACTGGAGGCCTGTGAGACATTGGATAGAAAGTTCCATAGGGATTACAAAGTGTTAACACTATGATGAACTGGGTCCTGTTTCACTTCACATGTGGCTGTACTCTACCAATATATGGGTTCATAATGGTACTATGGGTTCCTGTAATACCATTGACTGTTTTAAGACTCAAGTTTTTAAGCAAACTCTAAAAAGCTGCATAGGTAACTGATTTATAAGTTGGCACACATTGATGAGGGGGAGTCATGAAAGGAGAAAAACAGGCTGTAAATCGTCTCTCATTTCTGCAAACTGGTTGACCCAATGAAGTGTTCGCCCCAGCAAGTGCGAACTAGAACAATTCCTCCCAACTACAGTACGATCTTTCAGCTGACCACCAACATTTTCCTAACCACCAGACCAGACCCCATATTGCATTCAGAAGAGAGAGAGGGGAGGATATCCAACATTGACACACACAGCTAAACCAACACACACTGCCTGGACTGGACCCGGTTGCATAAGCACACTCGCCAACTTGGCAATAGTCTCCCATCTTCACATAGCAACAAACTCACTCGCTCCTTGGTGTTACGTTAGTGCGTGTGCGGTCCGCTCTGTCTGTCTCTCTTTACTCTTTTTTTCTGACATTGTTTTATCTGCGTGCCCAACTCACTATGGATTATGGGTTTCATCCCAAATGGCGCCCTATTCCATATATAGTGCACTACTTTTAACTGGTCTCTGGTCAAAATAAGTGCACTATGTAGGGAATAGGGTGCCATTTGGTAGAGATCTATGGTTTCTTCCTCTCCAAACCACAGCTATGTTCCTTACTGCTGTCTCCAACAACGGGCAGTCATGCTAAGCAGAGGAACAAAAGAATAATACTATTTCAATGGTAGGAACCAGCAGTAGGGAAACTATTGGTAAAGGCTGGACACTGACAGGCTAAAGAAAAGCATATTCACTTCCTACCTTTCAATTGGATCTTCTGCTTTCCTGACAGTCATAGATGTGGAGTTTTAAGGCACAACAATGAAAGGAACATTTCACTGCTACTTCTTCACTTTATGCATTGTCCACCATTTCACTTTTATCTATTAAATACTTATTTAACCAGGAAGTCCTGGCCAATGAGTGACTGACATATATTGTCCATTATGTTAAATTGGAAGACAACTTTGCTACAAAGATCTGACAAATACCAAGAAACACCATTTATGGTAGCAATGTGGCTGTTTTCTTTACAGCTCTTCGGTCATTATGACTTTCTAATGTGAAGCCTCTTGTACTTATCTCTGTTTCTAACATCTTTGACCTGAACAAGGGGTAAGAGGAGCGTCTCAACGGGCCTGGAACTGAGGTCAGTTGTTGACCGAGTCCAAGTCAATATATCACTAGTGCTTATACTGGCAGAAGACTCCCTCTCATTCACTTCTCCATCTCTCCTTTTCTGTCTCTTTCACTCCCACTCACTCGCTTCTCATCCAACCCCCAAATGAATCGGAAAACAAACGTGTCTTTAATCAATTGGAGAGATACGTCTTTGCCGACTGGGCTCTGATAATACCACGTGTCTGAGAAAATGGACAGAGAAACTTCAGGCAAAACAATACTAGAAGCACTGCTTTTTGATTTAGTTGGTGCCTGCTTGATCGGTTCCATTGCAACAGGCTCAAACACAGCTATTTCAAGAATTATATTAAGAAAACCAATATTATTGAAACCTAGGTCTATCCATAATGCTACTCCTGTTGTGTCTGACTCCCTGGGAGTGGAACGTGTGGATGGTAACATCCGTCCCTGAGCAGCAGAGTTATTGTCTGAGCATCAGGGTCTTATCATCCCACAGACAGAGATGATAAGAGAGAGGGATCTTTGGCATGCCTTCCTGCCTGCCTGTGATGTGTCTGTCTGCAGCAGGCAGGGTCCAGGCTGCATTTGGATTATAGATAGAGACAGAGTCCATGGTTTACCGCAACAGTGCCTTTGTGCCCTTAGATCCCAATCTAAAGGCTTACCATTGATTCCTAGGCAGATATACAGTACCAGTCAAAGGTTTGGACACACCTACTCATTCCAGGGTTTTTCTTTTTACTATTTATTTTCTACATTGCAGAATAATAGTGAAGACATCAAAACTATGAAATAACACACATGGAATCATGTAGTAACCAAAAAAGGGTAAACAAATCAAAATATATTTTATATTTGAGATTCTTCAAAGTAACCCGGAAGCTTATAAGAAATCCCGCTATGCCCTCCGATGAACCATCAAACAGGCAAAGCGTCAATACAGGACTAAGATCAAATCGTACTACACCGGCTCTGACGCTCGTCGGATGTGGCAGGGCTTGGAAACCATTACAGACTACAAAGGGAAGCAGAGCCGAGAGCTGCCCAGTGACACAAGCCTACCAGACGAGCTAAATAACTTCTATGCTCGCTTCGAGGCAAGTAACACTGAAACTTGCATGAGAGCATCAGCTGTTCCGGACGACTGTGTGATCACGCTCTCCACAGCCAATGTGAGTAAGACCTTTAAACAGGTCAACATTTACAAGGCCGCAGGGCCAGATGGATTACCAGGACGTGTACCCCGAGCATGTGCTGACCAACTGGCAAGGGTCTTCACTGACATTTTCAACCTCTCCTTGTCTGAGTCTGTAATACCAACATGTTCCAAGCAGACCACCATAGTCCCTGTGCCCAAGAACACTGAGTTAACCTGCCTAAATGACTACAGACCCGTAGCACTCACGTTTGTAGCCATGAAACGCTTGAAAGGCTGGTCATGGCTCACATCAACACTATTATCCCAGAAACCCTAGACCCACTCCAATTTGCATTACGTCCCATCAGATCCACAGATGATGCAATCTCTATTGCACTCCACACTGCCCTTTCACACCTGGACAAAAGTAACACCTATGTGAGAATGCTATTCATTGACTACAGCTCAGCGTTCAACACCATAGTGCCCTCAAAGCTCATCACCAAGCTAAAGACCCTGGGACTAAACACCTCCCTCTGCAACTGGATCCTGGACTTCCTGATGGGCCACCCCCAGGTGGTAAGGGTAGGTAACAACACATTCCCATCCTGTACTGCCTGCTCGTGACTGCAAGGCAAGAATGTCAAGAACAGCACAAATAAGCAAAGAGAAACGACAGTCCATCTTACTTGAAGACATGAAGGTCAGTCAATACGGAACATTTCAGTGCAGTCGCAAAAACCATCAAGCGCTATGATGAAACTGGCTCTCATGAGGACTGCCACAGGAATGGAAGACCCAGAGTTACCTCTACTGCAGGGGACAAGTTCATTAGAGTTAACTGCAACCTCAGATTGCAGCCCAAATAAATGGTTCAAAGAGTTCAAGTAACAGAAACTGGTGACAATGTCTGTGATTTATTTAGAATTGAAGGCACACTTAACCAGCATGGCTACCACAGCATTCTGCAGCGATACACCATCCCATCTGGTTTGCACTTAGTGGGACTATAATTTGTTTTTCAACAGGAGAATGATCCAACACACCTCCAGGCTGTGTAAGGGCTATTTGACCAAGAAGGAGCGTGTTGGAGTGCTGCATCAGATGACTTGGCCTCAACAATCACCCGACCTCAACCCAATTGAGATGGTTTGGGTTGAGTTGACCCGCAGAGCGAAGGAAAAGCCGCCAACAAGTGCTCAGCATATGTGGAAACTCCTTCAAGACAGTTGGAAAAGCGTTCCAGGTGAAGCTGGTTGATAGAATGCCAAAAGTGTGCAAAGCTGTCATCAAGGCAAAGGGTGGCTACTTTACAGAATCTCAAATATAAAATATAATTTGATTTGTTTAAAACTTTTTTTGTTACTACATGATTCCATATGTGTTATTTCATAGTTTTGATGTCTTCACTATTATTCTACAATGTATAAAATAGTAAAAAAGAAAAATCATTGAATGAGTAGGTGTATCCAAACTTTTGACTGTTACTGTAGGTGAAATTATTCCCTAAAAGTTCCTGGGTGAATAAGTTGAATGATTCCCTAAAAGTAATTGGACTGTTTGGTATATTCCTGAAATTATTCACTAAAAGTGAATGATTCCAAAGGCAGTTAGATTAAATTATTTCCTAAACCATGAATTGATTCCAAGACAGATTATGGCAAGGGTCCACTGAAAGATCCCGCTGTTCTCTAGCAGGGATGTTACTCCTCTATCCATCAAATTTGATCTACACCTCTGACCCCATATACAGCAGGCTTTACTTCAGTTTAAAACCTGGAGAGAGACATTTGTCTTCACACACTATGAAGAGCTATCTTGATTTAGGGATAGGACCAACAATTTAAACAAAGCATGGATTCTGTGGTTTTGGGAACTTTTCCATCCCTACTGAGATCTCGGGATTAGGTCTCGGTAGATTATTGTGTGTGTGTGTGTGTGTGTGAGTATGCACGTGTGTGTGGACCCATCAGGGCCAAAATGGCCTGACACACTAATCTCATGCAAATGAGCTATTTTAAAATCTAACTGATCAAATAATAACGAGATAGATAAATAAACGTGATTTGTAATATGTTGAATAGAATTAGTGCTAAACAATTAGAGAAGATACTTCATAGTGCTAAAGAATTAGAGAAGATACTTCATTGTGTGGTCAGTCACAGTCTCAGTTCAACTACACTGAGTGTACAAAACACTAGGAACACCTGCTCTTTCCATGACAGACTGACCAGGTGAATCCTGGTGAAAATGATGATCCCTTAATGAGTCCACTTGTTAAATCCACTTCAAACCTTGTAGAGAGGTTAAAGAATGATTATAGCCAGCCCACCAGCCAACCCCCCCCTACCCTCCAACCCCTCAGGCCAGAGGGATGTTGATAAGGCCAGGCTGGGTGGGTGGCAGTTGAACGGTCTTTGCTCTGCTCTGGTTCTTCCTGGAAGAGGGGGTGGTAGTAGGGGAGGGTGGCCAGGCCCCAAGCCCAGGAGGGTGTATCAGTCCCTGGCATCATGCGGAGCCCTGTCACCCGCCTCTGTGAGTTACTGCCACAGGGTTTCCTGTTGGGTTAAAAGTAAACCTCCCCTCCGCCACTCCAGACCCCCCTATGCTTTTCCCCTGACCTCACACACACAAACACACACACACACACACACACAAACACACTTATGTGGCACACACTTGCAGGCTGACACACACACACACACAGATGTGTGTTCACACACACGAACTCAAGCACATACATGTATGCTGGCACATAAACACACAAGGTGCACCTAAGCACAAAGTAAGGAGTGTTCATTGAGTCATCTTCAGTTTTTAGGAGATGTCTCTAATAAGACTTTTTCACACACCCTGTCTTGTGTCACACAGGAATACTATGGTAACTGTGGTTACTGTCTCTCATAATATATACTGAAATCCTTGCTAATGACAGATCACTCAATCATCTCCCTCCTCATTAAAGGGAGATCCAGACAGCCCAGAGGGTGACGTGATGAGAACAGAACAGAACAGGTGTGTGATGTGGGGCAAAGACACATCAGACTGAACTACCGCTCTGGGTGACAATCAATATAAACCAGACAGACAGTGCAAGAGGGCTTACTCACATACATAGACAGACAGTGACACACAAACACACACACACATACACACACACACACACACACACACACACACACACACACACACACACACACACACACACACACACACACACACACACACACACACACACACACACACACACACACACACACACACACACACACACACACACACACACACACACACACACATACACACATACACAGGGTCCTGTACATTGCCTTGCTGACACACTTACCTCCTCCAGTCCCTACCCACCTGTCTACTACGGTATGCCTGAGGGAACGCCACAGCATATACACACTGTAAAAACAGGCATAAACAACCAAGCATTGAGACACACACACCAGAGACACCGGACAGATAGATGACTGTGTCTTTAATCGCTTTTCCCAGCATTTGGACTTCGAATCTAGATTCTCTGCCAAGGCAATGAATGTGCGAAAATGAATCCACCAAAAACCATTTGGCGTTGTGGTTTTTAATGAAATGGTAGCCCACAGCCTTGGAGCTGAGCGTTGTGATCTCTTATCTGGTGTAGCTGAAGGGAAAGAAGCTCCACACATTCCAATGGAACAGATATACAATTATGAGGTCTCCGCCACAGTTTGGAGATCCCCCTTATATGAAAGACTTCAATGTCTCATTTACTATGCTTAAGGCAGACTAACATCATACCCTATAGGATCAGAGCTAAGTAAGTTAACAGGCATTAGGCTACATTCTTTCCACTGACGTGTTTGTTGTAGTATCACACTAATAGCACACCTACACACTGTTGAAGAATGTTGGAAAGAATCTTGGAATGTTATGAAGTATTCCGGAGGGGTTTGGGAATTGGAAGAGCTTAGCGGAGTATTGGCTCCTATTCCGGGTCCAGCTTATTAGACCAGGAATTGGATCCAGATCACGTTCCCGGGAGTTTGGCACTCTGCCAAACTCTACCTCCCCTGTGCTGTTTCTGGGACGTTCCCCCTGACCCCTCCACTGCTCCCGATGTTCCGAACCTCTCCGGGAGCCAAATATCAGTGTTAGAGAGACTTGGTGGTCTCAGACCACCTGTCAATCATTTATGTCCTGTCCAATACAGTGCCAGTATAGTAATCTACCAGATAGGCCCAGAACATCGTTGAAGCATTTCAGTTGTGTTTTTACGAAGTATTTTGATGACATCAGTTCCTGTCTTCCACTGCTCCTAAACATCTCAGAGTGGAAAATGTCCATGTGAGAGAGACACCTTGGTGGTCTGGTCTTTAACTGTTAGCCATTTCTGTCCAGTTCAATATACATCAACACAGGGATTTTTATTGATTTAGTTTCTTAGTTCTCAATCAAATCAGAAAAAATCTATCCGAATTGGAGGGTTGCTATGACGTCTTTGCCCAGTGGAATTACTGTCCAAAACCATATGAAAGACAACCACCAGATGTCTCTGAAAAGTGAAAACCACTGCAGCATTTCTGGGTTGCATTTTACAAAACATTCTGGTGACATCAATTCTTCCCATTGCCCATAGTAAATGAAAGGTTAGGGCTCGGTTTGGGTCTCTAGTTTTCCTGCAGTACAATATGAGGATATGAGTGTTAGATGAACACTCGCGATGAGGGACGCCGAGGGAGCCGAGTGAATGTGTGTGTTAGGAAACGTGCCCAGTTTAAATAGCAGGTCCGTTTACAACCGCTGGACCCCTACAATAACAAGGATGGAACGGTACATTTTAAACTGTCAGCTGAACGGTCAACTGACAGTTTGCTACGTTCTAAAATCTGATCCAAATCTACAGGCCTCTGTAATGAGTCACACGGTACCACAAACTAGGAGGCATTGAAGATATACTGAGGTTCACATTCTATTACTCCCACTAACACCATATGTATCTTATAGGCTACATTCAACAGTTGAAAAGAAACAATGTGCGACGGTGGAAACCCCCATGTAAGGGCCAGAGCATAGATCCCTGCTAAGGAACAGTCAGGCTTCCAACTATGGTAACTGAGTCTTTCTCCCCTCTCTCCCACATGATATAAGAATAATGGACCTGTGCCCATCAAAGAGTCTGAGGTTACATCCCAAATGGCAACCTATTCCTTACATAGTGCACTACTTTTGACCAGAACCCTATGGGCCCTGGTCAAAGGTAGTGCACTATGTAGGCAATAGGGTTCCATTTGGAGTGCAGCCCAGGCCTGGAGATCCAACATGGAGGTTCAGATACCATCTCCAGTGAGAACATCGTCCCTCAGTGTGTTATCTTCAACAAAGATCTGTTCAGAACCTGCTCCATTGAGAGCAATATGGTTCTCATTCAATCTGGGTGTTCTAGACTGGTGGTGGGGAACTCGCTTGATGGCGTGGTGCGTGTGTGTGGCCCCCCAGCATACGCGCCCATCCTCCTCCACAGCAGCCCTTATCAGCCGCTCCAGGTTTCCATCACAGTCTCTACATATCTGTCTCTGTGGGAGTCAGTTAGGGAGACCTGAGAAGTAGAACAAGATAATGTCAGCAAGACAGTGATCACGGTTTGCATGTACTTCATGTGAATTCTCCAATGTTTTTCCTCAGTATGCCGGTCGGCCCAGACACTCAGCTTTCCCTGAACCGTAGTAGCAGTACTCTAGTCTAACCACATACTGCTAAGATCACATGCATCCAAATGGGACCACTGGATTGTGCTCTCCCAGGAAGGCTTCTCCTCAGTAAGCTTAGTCAGCCTAGAGACACTGAGCCAACTGCATCTAGAAGTTCCTGTGTCAGGCAATGTGGTGGCTCCCAAAGCCCCGTCTCCTCCTCCTCATCTGTACAGAGTTACTGTTGGTTGTGTTCTCTTGTGGTGTTGGCTTCTGTGGCTGTGCTTATTCTGCATCTCTCTGCTACCCTAAGTGGTCTCATTTTTAGTTAAACATCTGATGACGTGAAAGAACAATTATCCTGTGGATTCTTAATTGCTTTTTACCACATTATAGACTACGCGGTTGATGATTGTACAACATATAATAACCAAATATGTTGAGCGCATTATAACATATGTGCACATTTAGTGAAGATTAAAATGGGATTTGATTTTATTCACTTTTGATTTAATTTATTTATGAATTGCTCATGTAATGTAATGTATAATATGTGTACCATCTGTTTATGCTCTCTCTCTCTCTCTCTGATTGATTTATTGGCATGAAATACAATTTGTAGATATTGCCAAAGCAGTATAGTGGTCCAGCATATCAGTGAATACATTACAATGCAATGAAGATTATGAAAACCAGTTCATTTAATTAGTATTAATAATAGTACATATAATCATGTTTACAGGTACACATTACTGCTCTCGCTCTGCTTTCTCCTTGTCTCCGCCATCTCTCAATCTCTCCCAGCCGTCTTTCTCCCCTCTCTCCCACACGATGTATGAATAACGGACCTGTGCCATCAAAGAGTCCAGGGTTATATCCCAAATGGGATGTATCTCTCATCTCTCAATCTCACCCTGCTGTCTCCACCTTTTATCTGGTTAGACAAACATACGGCTGTTCCTCAGTCCCCTCAGACCTAGAGTAAACACAGCAAAACGTCACTGGAGACGGCCCCTCAGTCCCAGGCAGCTAGCAGTAAGCTTACAGTAAAAACACAACCAGACAACAAATGCACAATCAGTGAGGGAGAAAATTCTTTATGTAAGTGAATGTTTACCACTGGATGGCTGAACATGTAGCCTACAGTAGAGATAGCATCCTGATCCAAACCAAATGACTTATATGGAACATTTTGTGTTGAGCTGGAATTTCCCTCCAAGACTGTTTGTAGACAAAGTTTAGGGAGTGTGAACGTTAAATTACGACAGTGTCCCTGACCATGACTAACACTAAACATAGGAAAGGGAGTAACACAGGGGTGTCTGTGGAGCTTCAACTAGTTTACATGAACCATACCTCAAGTCCTACTCCAGTTTCACTTTCAGATCATGTATCATCTGATTTACTTATCTAGATGTCCATCTCAATAGGTGGTCTAGGTATCCTCTGACATGGCACCAGTGGGGGGGTTTCCTCTATTGTTTGTTTAGTGTAGATGTTAGTGTAGATGTTAGTTAGCCCAGGCAGAGTGTAGATGTTAGTCCAGGCAGAGTGTAGATGTTAGTGTAGATGTTAGTCCAGGCAGAGTATAGATGTTAGTCCAGGCAGAGTGTAGATGTTAGTCCAGGCAGAGTGCAGATGTTAGTCCAGGCAGAGTGTAGATGTTAGTCTAGATGTTAGTCCAGGCAGAGTGTAGATATTAGTCCAGGTAGAGTGTAAATGTTAGTCCAGGCAGAGTGTAGATGTTAGTCCAGGCAGAGTGTAGATGTTAGACCAGGCAGAGTGTAGATATTAGTCCAGGCAGAGTGTAGATGTTAGTGTAGATGTTAGTCTAGATGTTAGTCCAGGTAGAGTGTAGATGTTAGTCCAGGCAGAGTGTAGATATTAGTCCAGGCAGAGTGTAGATGTTAGTGTAGATGTTAGTCCAGGCAGAGTGTAGATGTTAGTCCAGGTAGAGTGTAGATGTTAGTTTAGGTAGAGTGTAATTGTTAGTCCAGGCAGAGTGTAGATGTTAGTCCAAGCAGAGTGTAGATGTTAGTCCAGGCAGAGTGTAGATGTTAGTGTAGATGTTAGTCCAGGCAGAGTATAGATGTTAGTCCAGGAAGAGTGTAGATTAAGGACAGTAGATGGACACCCAACCCACACATACACACGTTTTTTAAGTGACGTCACATCCTGCCACTAATGAAGGACTTCTGAGGTATGTAGCACATTAAGGGAAAATTCCCCACATTCTTCCACTCACAGAGTACTTGTAGAGAAGAGACATGGGTTAAGGTTAATGCAAGGTTAACAGGCTAAGTGGCTAATATGCTTTGAGAATACAATACAGGCCATAATCAATCTGAGGCATCCATTGTTATGGTCTGTAGAATGTTTAGAAAGTTGTCAGTCTATGGAGACCAATGTAATTGACTGTAGCCATGAGAGCTGACCGGCTCTGTATGTGTGTGTATGTAGGGGGGGGGGGGGGGGGGGGGGGCTATGGACTCGTTCACTCCTCTGGGTAAACAAACTGTGTCGTTCAATATCTCACAATCTTCCTCCTAGACAACTGGTGCCGTTCCCAGTAACCGCAGAAACTCACATTTTCCCCCTTATTAAAGATTGCCTTCATCCATGGTGGTTTTCATAAACCCTCACTCAATCCCTCTCTCGTCTCCCTCGTACCCTGCCTCCATCCCCCTCTCTTTCCCTCTATTCTCCGTTCCCATTCTCTGTGGGTTTGGGGTTGGGGAGTGCAGGCAGGCGTCGCTGAGATGGGGGCCCGTCTTTCTGCCTTTTTCTTCAGGGCAGGGCATTGACTGGAGGGAGTAAACCCTACCAGAACACATGCTGGGCATAGTGTTGTCCAGAAACATGAAGGAAATATATTTATTAGAGTGAAAACACAGGAAGCCAACATGTATGGACTCCAGCAGTTCTAGGTTTCTATCCCAGACAGAGAGCCAGAGCACAGAGTGTGGTTAGTGGTTAGAGGGTGTGGTTCATGAGGCATTATTTTGGGCCTGGAGAGTGTGCATTACCATACACAGTCATAATCCACCACGCTTTATACCAGTGGAGGCTGCTGAGGGGAGGACGGGTCATAATAATGGCTGGAACGGAGTCAATGGAATGGCATCAACCACATGGAAACCACGCGTTTGATGTGTTTGATACGATTCCACCTATTGCGCTCCAGTCATTACCACGAGCCCGTTCTCCCCAATTAAGGTTCCACCAACCTCCTGTGCTTTATACTCCTGCACGCGCGCGCGGGCACACATACACACTCTTATGACAAGGACTATGGAACTTAACACAGCGGTCAGTCCGCACCTAACAACCTACTTGAAGACATACTGTCCTTCACTCTGCACACAAAACTAAACCTCTACCAGCTGCTTACGTCCAACAGACACCAACGTTCACCTTGTTTCTCTTTTCATTAAAATGACCTAATCGTCAGCCTCGAACTCGGCTTCTTTTCCTAGAACAGAACCATTACCATCGCCTATCTCTGAATTCAGCTTCTTTTCCTAGAACAAAACCATTACCATCGCCTATCTCTGAATTCAGCTTCTTTTCCTAGAACAAAACCATTACCATCGCCTATCTCTGAATTCAGCTTCTTTTCCTAGAACAAAACCATTACCATCGCCTATCTCTGAATTCAGCTTCTTTTCCTAGAACAAAACCATTACCATCGCCTATCTCTGAACTCAGCTTCTTTTCCTATAACAAAACCATTACCATCGCCTATCTCTGAACTCAGCTTCTTTTCCTAGAACAAAACCATTACCATCGCCTATCTCTGAACTCAGCTTCTTTTCTCAGAAATAATCCATTATTTGTAGTCATTAAAATGACCTAACTATACCTACCACTGAGCAGATGTTTGTCTTAGAAACTGAAAATAGAGATAATGTCTAAATGAGAGAGAAGCTCTACTATCATCCAGACAGCTCTGGAAGTTCCAGTACTCCTGAGGATTCTCTAGGAAGAGCCACAGTGATTGGAAACAGCCAAATAAGCACAAGACGATAAAAATAGAGTATCCTTTTACAGCGCTAGCTGTGTTGCTAGGGACTCTTCTCATTCTTCTCCTGTGTCGCAAAACACACAACTTTATTCTCCGGTGCCTGTATCCTACATGGTTTGCCTTGCAGCAGGCATTCATGCTGGGGCAGGCACACACACATACATGCATGCACACGCATGCGCACACACGCACATGCATTTGCACACATACACACACATGTAATTACACACACTTACACACACACATACACACACTCACAAACCAAAGCAGCTGGACCCAGTCCTTCTATACCAGGTTTTTTAACTCAATTCCTGCAGGAACCAGTGACTGTATGCCCACCCTAGGATCTCGTTCCAACCTGCTATTAGTTCAATTATACATAGGGCATATTATTTCACTCTCCTGCACTTTACACGAAGAGTCATTTCCAATGATGGAGGGACGGGCTGAGGGAGGGAGGGACGGGCTGAGGGAGGGAGGGGCTGAGGGAGGGAGGGAGGGATCAAAAACAACTTCTCAGTCAGGAGTTGAGCTTTGGGACAGTAAGAGGTCAAAGTTGACAGACTGAAAGATACTGCTGCTGAGCTGCTGTGGTGTCCCTGAGAACATGTGGTTTGTTGGTAAACTAAGCCTGCGCCCCAGCCCCCTCCATCCATGTGTGTGTGGTGTGTGTGTCTCAGGCTGTTCTAGAGCAGAATACATATCAGAGCCTAAACCTGCTCACCCTGTTAAGACCGGGGCCATTTCCTGTGGAAACATTGGCACACACACGGAAACAGGCCGGTTCATCATAGTGCACCAACCAGGTCAATTACAGAGAAGTTGAACGCTTACCAAAACATACAACTGAGTCAAGATGGGGACAGAAACAAACATGAAGTTTAGATGTAATCTAGGCCGACTCTCTGCACTTGACTGGCATGCTGCTGTGTGATGGTTTATACTGCATGTAGAAATGGCCACAGGGAACCATAACCGATGGACAATGGATGTTCTTCTTCCTAGTTCTTCTGGTAATCATACATAGCATATAGGAGCATATGGGAAAAGGTTTGGGACTGGGAGAGGGACAGAAGAACACATACTGTAGAAGAGGGGAGAGTGAACGTTTGGGAAAGGGGGATAATGAGTCGGAAAAGAGAAATGGAGAGGGGGGGGGGGTGGGAAAGGGAAGTCCCGGAGTTGGAGAGTAGGGTAAAAGTGGAGAGTGGGAGAAACCATTTGAAACATATGGGAGGAAGACGTGGGTGGGAGGATGACAGAGAGGGGGAGTGGGAGAGTTAGAGGATGAGTAAGAGGGGGAATGAGACAGAGCGGGAGATGAGAGAGGGTAGGAGAATGAGAAAAAAAAGAGGAGTGGAAGTGTAGTACAGTAAATAAACAGAGGCCCCCTCGACAAAGAAAGAGCCCTCCAGCTGCTGATCCCACACACTCTCTCCCTACCTTTCTCTCCCACACACTCTCTCCCTACCTCTCTCTCCCACACACTCTCTCCCTACCTCTCCCACACACTCTCTCCCTACCTCTCCCACACACTCTCCATACCTCTCTTTCACACACAATCTCCCTACTTCTCTTTCTCTTCCTTGCTTTCTCTGTCTTTGTCTCTCTTTTTTTCTTTGTCTCTCTCTCTATGTCACGCCCTGACCTTAGAGATCCTTTATTCTCTATTTTGGTTAGGTCGGGGTGTGACTAGAGTGGGCATTCTAGTTTCTTTATTTCTAGGTTGGCTTGGTATGGTTCCCAATCAGAGGCAGCTGTCTATCATTGTCTCTGATTGGGGATCATATTTAGGCAGCCTTTTCCCACCTGTTTGTTGTAGGATCTTGTTTGTGTGTAGTTGCCTTGAGCACTGCATAGCTTCACGTTCGTTTTGTTCTTTATTGTTTTTTGCCGGTTCACGTAATAAAGATGATGACCACGCTGCATTAAAGATGATAACCACGCTGCATTTTGGTCCGATTCTTACAACAACGTTCGTGATAGTCTATCTGTCTGTCTGTCTGTCTCTCACCCTACCTCTCTCTTTCTCTCTCACTCTCTCTTTCTCTTCCTTGCTTTCTCTCTCTACCTCCCTTTTCCTTCTTTCACTCTATAGCCCTTGTTTTCTCCCTCTCTCTCTCTCACACACACGCACACACAAAGAGCCAGGAAGGTGTGTGTTACCTGTAACTATTAAAGGTTATAAATGGTGATGTGTGATGCAGCAGCCATCACAGCTCATCTTCTTGTCAATTCCCCCTTTCCTCTCCTATAACTAATGAACGGAGACCCTGCTGCTCTCAAGCTGGGGCTCCTCCATACTGAGAACATACCAAACACGTTACCCTGCAGAGTTCATAGGCTCAGTGTTGATTCATTACTAAGCACCAGACCTGGGGTGAGTTTCCTGAAAGCTTCACAGCTAATGTGGCACATTACTTCTCTCAACGACAGCTCAGATGTAGAGTGACGAGAGCGTAAAATCGATGTACGACGGGCAATCCTGTGTGTGGATGACTTGTTTTCAAAGGAAGCACTATGAGTGGAACTGTTAGGCTGCATCTGAAATGACACCCTATCCCAGATATATTATCCGATGGGCCTTGGTCAAAAGTAGTGCACTACATAGTGAATAGGGCGTCTTTGGGGGGGACACCCTTAGTGTACAGCTGTACAGTGTTTCTGATTTGGAATGTCAACATGTTATGCTGTCACAATGAGTGACCTGTGCTGCTAATCCTAGTGCAAGATACATTCAATGCTATTATACACTATAGTGCTAGTTGAAGATAGGCTGCAGCTGATGCATAATGCTAGCTTCTTTCCCAGGGTCAAACCAAGAGCAATTATCCCAATCCGACATGGAATCTTACGGTTTCCACTAAACATTAGCACAGATGTGTGAGTGTACACATCTCTTCTCTACTCCTGACACAAATACACTGCGGAACCAAGACACACACACACAGTCAGTGTGGGAAAAAGAGGGAGAGAAAGAGAGAAAGAGGGGTTCAGGAGTGGCCAGTGAGGGGCAATTGAGGGCTCTCTTCTCTCTCCAGTCTAAACACTCATGAATTAGAGAAGGATCTGTCTCTGCATACTGAAGTATTCCTGGCTCATCCATGGATCCACTATAGGCTATCCCTTTCATACTGACATTTCCCAGCCAACTTTACCATACCACCGCCTTTTCATTATATGTGAAAGGTATTGCCTGTAGTAAAGCCAACGCTTTTATTTCCTCCAAACGACCTAGTAGCCTAGTGCCTAAACATGTCGGTGAAGTTCTGCCTACAACTGATATGACACGTAGCCATAATGCTGAGGCGACATTGCACCCACTTCCCTGTTTAACTCTTGATGGGCCTCCTGGCAGTTCTAAACGTTGCGAGGGAAGTCACTCCGTCCGTCTCTTAGCACAGCCCACCACTGAGCATGCACTGTTTTCTAAACCACAACTGGATGGATCCACAAAGAATGAATTACTTTGTGACGAAAATATTGGAATAAAGTAGGGTAATGCAATTGTATCAAATTGTTACTGACTGAAACTCCCCAAATCATACAACCCTGTTGATGCAATAGGACCTGCATGTGGTCAACTAGATGATCATTCCAGACCCATTTTGATCGGGACATCGCCATCGTGCTGCTTTGAGACAAGCTTGGGGACTAGTCTTGATAAATCAATAAATGTCTGATTTCAGTGAATCTCCGTTTGGATATTGGCTAGGCTACAATTAGGCCGGGAAAATGTTAGTTCCTGATCATCTTGTCTAGTTGGCTCATTTATTAGAATATTTTGCCATTTTCTGTCGTTTAGCAATTGGATGACTTTACTCGCAGCCACTTAGTAGCCTAGTCCTCAGGACCTGACTTCACTGACTTCTCTGATAATCAATCAATGTCATTTTGTTTCACTTAATCTTCATCTGTATAGGCTATTTGGTTAAATGGTTTCTGGCTGGGCAAATAAGTGGAGGTGGTATAGCTCATCTATTTGCTTGATCATCTATGACCAATCAGAACCATTTAGCATGCCACAATGTAGCCTACATCAAGTTTAGGCCTATTATGTTGCCAGATCGCTACTCCAAAAGCCCATGGAGGTTGTGAAATATGTTTTTATATAGGATTGCTATTATTTTCTATCAGTATCATGATGAAGGTAAGACCCTATGCCTGCTCCCTAATGAAGCGGATAGACGTGTATTAGTGGATGCCAAAACATTTACCAAGAAAAAAAATTATGTATCTTTCGTCTCTGTGTTTCATAAACGTCCTTCAATTCGCAAGAAGCTAAATGTATCTCACTGGAGAAAGCATCCGAGCGAAGGAAACAGCGCCCCCTGTGTCTCAGTAGCCTATGTGTAGCCCATCTATCTGATCCTGTGGTCAAAAAGAGTATGACATTGTTGCCGCCCGTAGCATTGAATGCAAGGGAAGCCAGCGAGCATTTGGCCTCCCTTGATTTTTTTTCTTCCTATAATAGCCAATCAGTGTTGAGCTAAACTGAGTGAGCTCAGCTGGAAATGGTCTTGGCATACCAAAAAATAGCCTGTTTGGAGTTGGCTTCACACCAATCACATTTAACAGAAGCTAAACGTCATTGAACATTTGTTGAATTTGTTGCATCTCTTGTGTCTTTGTCCTCTGGTGGCTAGCTAGCTAAAATCAACCCTCTTCTAAATTAGCCACGAACAGAGATAAGGGTTTGTACTTGTGGTTTAACTTAATTCTCTGTACTGGCCAATGATAATAATTGCGTGTCTGATCCAACCATAAATTCATACATTGTGCCCCTGGCCTGAGAGGATGGATGTTTAACGTGTAGCTAGTAGGTTAATGTTAACTAGCTGGCCTGGCGCATCATTGCCCATGAAAGGAAGTTAGGCTAGCGAGCAAGCATTTTAGCCAGGTAGGCTAGGACAACAAAAAATAAAAGTGTGTACTGTATGACAGAGTCACAGACCATTTAAGAAACATGAAAGAAGAGGATAGTTTGGCATTTCTCTTCAAGTAGGGTGAGTCAACATGTTTTTATACTTGCACGCACACCCACACACGCACACACGCACGCACGCACACACACACACACGCATAATTCACTAGGCTACCATGGGCAGCCACATCATATTTAGCTTACGTTCATTGGACTAAATCGTTTTTGGTATCTTTTAGTTGTCACTATATTACACTAAGCAGAGGTGAGGATGTTGAAATGTTGAAGTTGAAATGGTGCTGAAATAGAGCAGAGCCTGTTTTCTTTGTGGTAACTCTCTGTGGGTCTAAATCAATGGTTGTTCAGTAGTCCGAAAATATCGGAAACATTAACTTGCTTGACCATGCTGTAGGTGATGTAACTGTTTGTGGCAGGCAATATGTTTTGTGGACTTCATCTGACACATGTTGTTCTCCAGTTTTGTGGTGAAACAAAGGTGTGGCTGAATTTATTCTGCTACTGTGTCTTCTTATTGTCTCGGCCTTAAGCCTATATATCACGGTCACAAGGCATATGAACTAACAGGTTATAGAGCCAACAACGCAATTAACACATATGGCTTTTCCCCCTGGCTTGGCTTCCCCAGTGATTTTACCCACACACTGCTACTGTTCCCCAGTGATTTTACCCACACACTGCTACTGTTCCCCAGTGATTTTACCCACACACTGCTATTGTTCCCCAGTGATTTTACCCACACCCCACTACTGTTCCCCAGTGATTTTACCCACACCCCACTACTGTTCCTCAGTGATTTTACCCACACACTGCTACGGTTCCTCAGTGATTTTACCCACACACTGCCACTACCCACTAAACTGGAAGGGGAGGGGAAAGGTCCCTAATGACACATCCCAATGGGAACGTAAATGAGAATGTCAGAGGCTCACTGGAAAGCTTGTGAAATCCGACATCGCCTCATTTTCCAAGTTCTCCCTCAACTAAAAATGCCTCTGTCTCTTTTCATTCCTGCTCTCTAACATGGAAAACCTGTCAGACTAGGAGCCATTGGTCTCCTGTGTTGTTGAACAGGAACACAGTTAACAGCTAGCTCGCTAGCTAGTTAGCCCCCCATTGACTTCCATAGGGTTGTTATTGAGAGGCCATTGGGGACCAATATGGCAGCTCAGTTGCTCGTATAATTGCGCTTCTGTAAACAACCCGGACCATCAGTCACAGGAAAACAAAAATAACTCCTTTCTACTGAATCATCCCCCAAAAAAGACTACAACAAGAAGTTTGGATGATGGCTGAGACTCCCATTGACCTGGTGATCTCCTCAGTCCCAAAACACTGATTGGTATTGACATAGAATTATGCAGAACTGTTTTTTATTTAATTGATTTATTTCACCTTTATTTAATCAGGTATGCTAGTTGAGAACAAGTTCTCATTTACAACTGCAACCTGGCCAAGATAAAGCAAAGCAGCACGACACATACAACAACACAGAGTTACACATGGAATAAACAAAACATACAGTCAATAATACAGTAGAAAAAGTGAATATACAGTGTGTGCAAATAAGGTAGGATAACGGAGGTAAGGCAATAAATAGGCCATGGTGGCGAAATAATTACAATATAGCAATTGATCACTGGAGTGATAGATGTGCAGAAGATGAGTGTACAAGTAGAGATACTGGGGTGCAAAGGAGTAAAATAAATAAAATAGATAACAGTATGGGGATGAGGTAGTTGGATGAGCTAATTACAGATGGGCTATGTACAGGTGCAGTGATCTATTAGCTGCTCTGACAGCTGGTGCTTAAAGCTAGTGAGGGAGATATGAGTCTCCAGCTTCAGAGATTTTTGCAGTTCGTTCCAATCATTGGCAGCAGAGAACTGGAAGGAAAGGCGGCCGAATTAGGAATTGGCTTTGGGGGTGACCAGTGAAATATACCTGCTGGAGCGCGTGCTATGGGTGGGTGCTGCTATGGTGACCAGTGAGCTGAGATAAGGGCTTTACCTAGCAATGACCTGGAGCCAGTGGGTTTGGCGACGAGTATGAAGCGAGGGCCAGCCAACGAGAGCATACAGGTCACAATGGTGGGTAGTATATGGGGCTTTGGTGACAAAACGGATGGCACTGTGATAGACTGCATCCAATTTGCGGAGGAGAGTGTTGGAGGCTATTTTGTAAATTACATCGTCAAAGTCAAGGATCGGTAGGATAGTCAGTTTTAGGGGGGTATGTTTGGCAGCATGAGTGAAGGATGCTTTGTTGCGAAATAGGAAGCTGATTCTAGATTTAATGTTGGATTGGAGATGCTTAATGTGAGTCTGGAAGGAGAGTTTACAGTCTAACCAGACACCTAGGTATTTGTAGTTGTCCACATCTTCTAAGTCAGAACCGTCCAGAGTAGTGATGCTGGGCGGGCGGGCAGGTGCTGGTAGTGATGCTGGGCGGGCGGGCAGGTGCTGGTAGTGATGCTGGGCGGGCGGGCAGGTGTGGGCAGCGATCGGTTGAACAGCATGCAGATGTGCAGAACTGTAATGACTACTGAGCGGTTTACTGAAGTGACCTGGATGCCAGTCTGTTTGGATAAGCTAATGTTGTTAGCAGATGGTAAAACAAATAAGCTAAATCATTTTTTTTTTGTCAATATACACTTTTATAGTTTACATTTGTTGTTATTTAAATTTTAAACTAACAACAATTAGGCCTCAATTGCATTGTTCGATTGCAATGCCTCTCCAAGTAATCTGAACATGAAAGAGAGAAACGGCCTGATATAAACCTACGGTTAGGGTTACTTATTATCTTCCCAGAAAAGATTTTAAAAATAGTATCGTCTCTGGTTCTTTTTGTGATCGTGTAGACAATGGGAGCAGAGAGAGGGGCCGTCTGAAAAATGAGGAGTCAAACCAGGGTTGGGAAGATCATTTTTGCCCTGTGTGTGAGTGTGTGAGTGTGTGTGTGTACGTGCATGTGTGACCGGTCACGTGTGGATATACTCATGAATATGATCATCATATCATGATACTATATACAAAATCATTGTATACAGTATAGGATTTTGGGGTGCACTGCAGAATGTGTGTTTACGTGAGACCATTTAAAGTGTGGTGTGTGATTATGGTACAGCGTTTCAGTCCCTGCGGACAGAAGAGGAAACCGTTGTAGACCATGTTGAGTACTGAGCAGTCAGGCTGTCCAACCACATATGTTCAACTCACCTCCCTGGCTTTCACTTTTCACTGTCGGGCAATTTAGTATCCTAGACGACAGCAGCTGTTTTGTATCTGCCGGTATGCTATGCAACACTATGCTGATGTAGACATGATACCCCATTGAATAAAGTCTGCTTCGAGTTGAGTCCAGTCGACACTCCTCGCTAGCGAGAGGAAACAGAAACAGGACCCAGCTGGTAGTGCTTGTGACCTGAGAGGCTATTTGCTAGCAGTGGAACAGTTGAAAAGGCAGACACACACGCACAGATGCACACGGGGCACACATGCATACACAAATACACACACACACAGAACACCCCCCCCCCCCCCAACCCCACATACACCGCTCAGAGATGGAGATGTGGTTTGTGGGTTACATTACATATCCTGACACACAGAGAGAGAGAGATACACATCCTGACACAGAGAGAGAGACTTGACGTTGAGGAACCCAAGGAAAACAGTTCATTGTTGGGCTCACGTTTCCCCCGGCTCAGTCCGGCCCAACCCAGCATGGACTAATTGAATGGCTTCCAGAACCTGCTGGATGATGACACATTATATATCTCCTACTGCCACTCTGTGGACTTCATGAACAGTGATAGTCGTGTCGCCTCCCCACATGAAAAAACACTATTGTATACATTGGTATAAATACTATAGTATTCACTGTGGTGTTCGTTGCAGACTTTACTGTAATATTCACTGTCGTTTTTTTTCAGACTTTAGTCCTGTAGTATTTAATCTAGTATACCGTAGTTAGTTTACAGTTAACTATAGTATAAATAATGTAGTAAAATAAATGTAGTATATAATATAGTCAGTCATGTAGTGTTTTTGCAGATTGTAATATTCTGTAGTATTTACTTTAGTGTTTTTGCGGACATTACTGTATTATTTACTATAGTGTTTGTTTTTATCATCTTTGAAATAGATGTGGAGGCTTTCTCCTTGAGGAAACCTACTGGATAAATACTCAAAGAGCACATTTTCCATAACCTCTAGGTAGGACCGGGGTCTGAATGGATACTTCAGAGGAGATTCTGCACTTTTTGATAACCTGTATGGAACACAACATGGTCTATACTTGGCATATATGTTTTTCACTTACGGGTGGCATAAATTGGGCTATGGGGGAGAGGGGAATGGACAGGGTATATGCAAAGTAAATACTGTAGTATTTTCTATAGTTAAATGATATGTTTTTGCAGACTGTGGTGTTTTTATGAAGTTTACTATACCATTTACTGCAGGGTTTTTTTGTGTTGGGGGGTAATACTGTAGTATTTATTATAGGATTCTACTTTTACATTTCAGCAGATGCTCTTAACCAGAGCGACTTACGCTAGTGAGTGCATACATGTTATACTTCTTCACACTGGTCCCCCGTGGGAATTGAACCCACAACCCTGGTGTTGCAAGCACCATGCTCTACCTACTGAGCCACATGGGCTCCTACAACATTCTATAGTAAGTACTACACATGATCGAGGGATACTACAGTATTCTACAGTATGCTACAGTTTACTATTCTATCATAAGTACTATAGTATTCTATAGTAAACGTAATTGTTTTCCTGTGGGGCCATAGAGATTATTATAGATCTCTATGGGTGACAGTCTGAGGAGATAGGACCATATCCAACTCAATCATAACAGTGCATGCTAAGTATAGGTTATGTCATGTATTTCCTTCTCATGATCAAATGGGCTCTAAATGATGTCTTACATGACTAAAGTTATGACTGACTGTATTGTGGGCATGAAGCTTGTTTGTGTGAAGACTCTATTTGAGTTGCTTGTTCTTAACTGATCGTCTTAACTGATCTTCTTATCTTATCTTATCTACACATCTTAACAGTACCTCAGCAACTCATTAAAATGTTGACACCCGGTTGCTAGGCATTCCCAGGATGATGTGACATATTACAGACGTGCAGAGAGGTTGAAATATTCACTGCTGCTTTAAAAAAAGATCTTCTCGTAAAGTGTAACAATCCAGCAGAGTAGTGAATGAGAGAGGAGACTAGATGATTTATGGATAACACACATACGCCATCAGTTGAACGAGTTCCAAGAGTGTTAACTCGCTTCAAATCAAGGACACATGTTGTAGTAACTCTTGTCGTAGAGGAACCCTCTTTTTTTTTCATAGTAACTCTTGTTGAAGAACCATCTTTATTTGTTTTGCTCCCATCTTTCTTATTGATTCTCCCAAGTCTGAAATGTTCTTTGAATTAGCTCTAGCATTGTTGTTCCCCTACATTTACATTTTACTAGACATGCTCAAAACATCCCAACAACCTCCCTCACAAGTATAGTACTATAGTGTTTATGGGGTTCTACAGAGAATCCAATTGTTGAATAAACCACTCATCTTCTGCCATGGGCATTTCTATCGAATCCTAGGAGAGTTAATGGTTTTTTGAGGGTTGGTCGGTTTGTTGAGTAATAAACCAAAGTTTGAGTTTCATGGTACATCATCATCAGCGTTCTTTTTGATATCTGTCATATTTCTTGAATCCAAACCTCAGCTAATGACCCTGGCGTGCTAGTGAAAAGCTCCAGAGCCCTGCTCGCTGCAGCCTGCCAGTCTCACACTCAAGTACAGCTAAAGTACTTGAAATATTGTTAAATACTATTTGAACCCAGGTCTGCCCGTGCTGTCACACTCTCACTCTATTGGGAACCTGACAAGAATATCACGACGACACCAGACCACCAATAGGAAGGAATGGAGTCAACGTTGGAACGCTGTCATCATCGCTTGGTCGCGTTTGAAAAAGGATTGGGGATGCGAGGAACTAATTTGCCTTCGCTCGAATCCCCCCTTTTTTATATGGATATTGGAATTGGAAGGAACATGCTTTAAAGTACTTGAAAGGGATAAAAGGAAGTGAGAGCAACTCAGAATTCACTTCAAATCCTTTCCAGTCACGCTAACGTTTTAGCTCGCCTCCATTTGCGTGTCTGGGGTTGTGCTCGGCCATACATATTGCCCATCCATCCGGAACTACAGCATATAAAGCACTTCTACATCCTAAACAAAAGAGACTGGGGCGAAAGGAGAGTTTCAGGCTGGAGCATGTCTTGGCTTTCTGCTAGTTCAGCCTTTCACCTTATCGGGCTTCTTGGCTGCATGTTCAACAAATTAGCACAGGATACAGGAGAAGACAAACACTGAGTCTGAGCATCAAATGGCAGCCTATTCCCTTTATACTGCACTTATTTTGACCAGGGCGCATGGGGCTCTGGTCTAAAGTAGTGCACTATATATATAGGGAATATGGTGCCATTTGGGATGAATTCTAGGTCTGAGTCTGGCTTTCATTTACATTCTTGCTGATTTCTAGTTTATTTTCAACTAAAAGGGGTAAAGAGAATTGGAATTCCATGGGCTTTAGAAAGAAAAAATACCAGGAATTACTCTCAAGCAACACAATCCTCAAGAGTTGAGATCCACAGGGGATCAGGCCTGCACAGCTGTGTGGTGTTTTATTGTGTCGTCCTCTCATTTATTTTGATTACCACCATGTGTCATTGAAACGGCGTCCATTGGGGCTCACTGTGTCAGAAGTTTTCGACTGACACCCACACAGGTCCCATAGGGGATGAGTGTGAAATCTGGCAACTGAGAGGAATGAACGACTCATCAGGTGTCAATCTTGGGGATTGAGTGAGATTTAATGAGATGTGTCCACAGGAGGGGGCCTGAGGTGAACACAGTCGCAGCGTGCCCTGTGGAGACCTGTCTGCCTGTCTCTATGATGAGTTACACAGTCCAGTGGAGCCGAGAGGGTTGTAATGTATCACACACAAAACTCCAACAGGCCCCTGGTCTGCTTCTCATTAAGACTGTGGTCTACCAGAGCTGGGCTGACTACATCCAAACTATATCCAGACTTTCATAAGTTCTCCCATGTCACCCCGCTCATCCGTACACTCCATTGGCTTCCAGTCGAAGGTGGCATCCACTACAAGGCTTGCCTACAGAGCAGCAAGGGAACTTCCCCTCCCTACCTGGACCCCGTGTGGCTCAGTTGGTAGAGCATGGCGCTTGCAACGCCAGGGTTGTGGGTTCGATTCCCACGGGGGGCCAGTACAAAAAAAGTATGAATGTATGTACTTGTAAGTCGCTCTGGATAAGAGCGTCTGCTAAATGACTTAAATGTAAATGTAAATGTACCTTCAGGATATGCTCAAACCCTACACCCCAGCCCTGAAGCAACACTGAACCATGCGTGAGAACACCAGCTGTTCTGGACGACTGTGTGAACATGCTCTCCGTAGCCAATGTGAATAAGACCTTTAATCAAGTAGTAAATCAGGTGTTAATTGAGGTGAAAAGGAGGCTGGAGGAGGACTTTAAACGTGTCCCGGCTGTTTCTCTCTCTTTCTGTCCAGGGTGTGATCTCCTCGTTATCTCTGTAATTGAGCCAGTAGGGGCCATTTTCTCTGGATAATTAGGGTTAGGCCTAATTGTGATGGCTCACTGCTTGCGGATTCTTTCCTGCTATCCCCACAAAACCACCTTACCAATATCAGTAGTGGAAGACAAGACACTTACCGCACCCACTTTCTCTGAACTAATTTCTTAAAGTAACTGTCCAGTGAAAATCTCACTATTAAAAGTTCATATTCTGTTAACTCAAACCCAGATAATGTTGCTGACTCATCGTTTACTCATATTTGTGGATAAAGCAGAAATTGGAGGGGGAAAAAAAAAAAACACCCCAAACTTGTATCTCAAACAGACAGTTTAAAAAATACTTGTAATTCCCTCATAGTGGACGATGTCATCCTCCTGAGGAGAAGGAGCTGGCAAATCAGCAGTCTACTCGCATTCATGTTTTTTATGGCCGATATACACCTACACCATTATTTTGCTGGGGTACCCCCACACCATTCCAACACAGAAAATATGTTTTTTTTTAACATACTTAATTAAACAAAATTGGAAGGGAAACTATTTAACTTATATTGTAATTAATTATAGGTCATATTTTATAGAAATCTGGAAACACTAGACAGTTACTTTAACTCATCCTGCGAAAAGCCACTGTGCTTTCTCTGTGGCCACTTCAAATGAAATTGAACCTCATAAACTGAGGCTCATGTAGAACTCCAAACTTCTGCAAGTGGGGTGGAAAATCCAAACAAACAACCTAATGACAGTCTCAGGTCATATTCATGTAACCTAACTCCAAACTAAACTAGTGAGAAATCCAATATGTAAAGAGTAAACATGACGCACAATGATGTGGGCTTCCATTGGAACCTGGAAGGAGAGAGAGAGAGAGAGAGAGAGAGAGAGAGAGAGAGAGAGAGAGAGAGAGAGAGAGAGAGAGAGAGAGAGAGAGAGAGAGAGAGAGAGAGAGAGAGAGAAGAGAGAGAGAGAGAGAGAGAGAGAGAGAGAGAGAGAGAGAGAGAGAGAGAGAGAGAGAGAGAGAGAGAGAGAGAGAGAGAGAGAGAGAGAGAGAGAGAGAGAATAATGGTGTACCTGCTGGGGACCAAAACAGACTTTAATATCACTGTAGTGAGTGTTATTAGACTCGAACATTATCTCTCCCTCTCTGTCTGCCCCCTCTCTCTCGCCATCTCTTTCCCTCTCTCTCTGAGGAGACTTTTGGCTACAAGGAGTTTGTGGAGGCAGCTAATACTGTGAAGCATATCCCTGTGGCTCTGTGCAGCGATAAGGAGGCATGGGCCAAACTCAGCATCGTGTCTGACACTATCGCCATCTTCAGAAAGGTAAACTACTACACCACACCTTTCACCTTCAAAGGAACCTGGAAGAAGGGAGAGAGAGAGAGAGAGAGAGAGATGGAAAAACACTCAGACGGTAACAGTTGAGGAAGGAATGCACTCTTATCATTGGTGACCTGGTCTGGGGTCTGTTGTTAGGCCTTATCAGTGCGTAAGGATTTAAGTGTGTGTGCGTGGAGGGGCGGGGTGGGAATGGGGGGGGGTGCAGGGGGTGACAAGCCAATAGCCTGGAGGAATGATAACCTGGTGAGTGGTGAAGAGGGGGACTGGATTCTGATAGTCCAATTTATAAAGGCTTTTTAAATTCTTTACCAAACATGGGGAGTGCCTTATTTTTTGTATAAAGGATACTGGATAGTATTTATTTAGTATTTAGTACTTTATTAGGATCCCCAACTAGCTGCTGCCAAGTCAGCAGCCACTCTTCCTGGGGTCCAAACAGGAAACAAAACACAACATAGGACTGTTGGCCAATCAGTCTCTCTAAAGACATGGGCACCTGGTGGTTGTAGGCTGTGTAGCTATAGAGCTGGTGGTTGGAGCCTATAAGGCTGTGTAACAATAGAGCTGTTGGTTGGAGCCAATAAGGCAGAGTAGCTATAGAGCTGATGGCTGTAACCTATAAGGCTGTGTAGCTATAGAGCTGATGGCTGTAACCTATAAGGCTGTGTAACTATAGAGCTGGTGGCTATAACCTATAAGGCTGTGTAGCTATAGAGCTGGTGGCTGTAACCTATAAGGCTGTGTAACTATAGAGCTGGTGGCTATAACCTATAAGGCTGTGTAGCTATAGAGCTGATGGCTGTAACCTATAAGGCTGTGTAACTATAGAGCTGTTGGTTGGAGCCAATAAGGCAGAGTAGCTATAGAGCTGATGGCTGTAACCTATAAGGCTGTGTAGCTATAGAGCTGATGGCTGTAACCTATAAGGCTGTGTAACAATAGAGCTGTTGGTTGGAGCCAATAAGGCAGAGTAGCTATAGAGCTGGTGGTTGTAACCTATAAGGCTGTGTAGCTATAGAGCTGGTGGCTGTAACCTATAAGTCTGTGTAGCTATAGAGCCGATGGCTGTAACCTATAAGGCTGTGTAGCTATATAGCTGATGGCTATAACCTATAAGGCTGTGTAGCTATAGAGCTGGTGGTTGGAGCCTATAAGGCTGTGTAGCTATAGAGCTGATGGCTATAACCTATAAGGCTGTGTAGCTATTGAGCTGGTGGTTGGAGCCTATAAGGCTGTGTAGCTATAGAGCTGGTGGCTATAACCTATAAGGCTGTTTTCTATACATGTAGAGCTGAAGTAGTGAAATAAATGGGCCTGACGTTTTATAGTTTTATAGGCCTGATTAAATGCCATGAGAGTTAAGGATTAAATGCCATGAGAGTTAAGGATTAAATGCCATGAGAGTTAAGGATTTTTGAGTGAGCAGTTACCGTGCGTTCTTGTCACCCCCTGACCTTAGAGAGCCTTTTTATGTATCTAGTTGGTTTGGTCAGGGTATGATTTGGGGTGGGCATTCTATGTTTTATTTTCTATGTTTCTTTATTACCTATGTTTTGGCCGGGTATGGTTCTCAATCAGGGACAGCTGTCTATCATTGTTTCTGATTGGGAATCATTCTTAGGTAGCCTTTTTCCCTATTTTCAGTGTGGGTAGTTAACTTTGTTTGTGGCACTATAGCCATGTAAGCTTCACGGTTGTTTCTTTTGTTTGTTGTTTTGTTGGCGTCATTTTAAATAAAAAGGGAAATGTACGCTCACCACGCTGCACTTTGGTCTACTTCCAACATCGGCAGTGACAGAACTACACACCACCAAGGGACAGCAGCGTGGCCGGGAGGAGCAGCGCTATCTGGAGGAATGGACATGGGAGGAGATATTGGAATGCAAGGGAGCCTGGGCACAGGCTGGTGAATATCTTCTTCCAGCATCGACCGTGACAGTTCTCCTCTTGACAACCATCTCCCTCTACGTAGACATTAAATATCAGGGCACAAAAAGTTTAAACGCACTTCTACTAGTGAGTGAGTCAAAATGTCTGGCCACTTACCTCTGCCAGTCCAGAGAAATCATAGAAACCTCACTATGACCTCACTTCCTGGATCTCATCATCGTCATGGCGACCTCCGTGTAGGGGAGAGACTGTGGTCAACCTAGTATAATCACCTCCTTCACCTCATAACTGCCCACAACGCCAGGGCTACCAAGGCCATGGCTACATCCAAATCCCAGCTCAGAGGAAAGAGAGAAGCTTGTTCAGCTGAAAGGGATCGGCATCATCCTAGTGTGTGTGTGTGGGCCAAAGGGCTGGAGAATGTATTATACTAGTACATGACTTCACAGTGTTGATGTATAAAAGAAATACGAGAGGAAGAGAAAGTGGGTATGGGAGGGGGAGAGAGGGAGAGAGAAAGAGAAAGTGGGTATGGGAGGGAGAGAGAGTGTGAGAAAGAGAAAGTGGGTATGGGAGGGAGAGAGGGAGAGAGAGAAAGAGAAAGTGGGTATGGGAGGGAGAGAGAGGGAGAGAAAGTGGGTATGGGAGGGAGAGAGAGGGAGAGAGAAAGAGAAAGTGGGTATGGGAGGGAGAGAGAGGGAGAGAAAGAGAAAGTGGGTATGGGAGGGAGAGAGAGAGAGAGAGAGAGAAAGAGAAAGTGGGTCTGGGAGGGAGAGAGAGAAAGAGAAAGTGGGTATGGGAGGGAGAGAGAGGGGGGGAGAGAGAGAGAAAGTGGGTCTGGGAGAGAGAGGGAGAGAGAAGTGGGTATGGGATGGAGAGAGAGGGAGAGATAGAGAAGTGGGTATGGGATAGAGAGAGAGGGAGAGAAAGAGAAGTGGGTCTGGGAGGGAGAGAGAGGGAGAGAAAGAGAAAGTGGGTATGGGAGAGAGAGGGAGAGAGAGAGAAGTGGGTATGGGATGGAGAGAGAGGGAGAGATAGAGAAGTGGGTATGGGATGGGGAGAGAAGGAGAGATAGAGAAGTGGGTATGGGATGGGGAGAGAGGGAGAGAAATAGAAGTGGGTATGGGATGGAGAGAGAGGGAGAGATAGAGAAGTGGGTATGGGATGGGGAGAGAGGGAGAGAAAGAGAAGTGGGTATGGGATGGGGAGAGAGGGAGAGAAAGAGAAGTGGGTATGGGATGGAGAGAGAGGGAGGGAGAGAAAGAGGGAGAGGAGGACAACCAAATGAGAGTTAGTGAATAAGATGAGAAGACTGACAGTGAGAGAGAAAAAGAGAGTGAGAGAAACAGAAAAGGAGACTGCATTTCCTCAGCCCAACACTCACCAGCCCTGCCTGTCTGTTAGATCACTCATCCGCCTCACATGAGACAGACACCATCATCCCACGGAGGCCCTATGATGTTCAAGGCCTCTGTCTGCTTTCACTCACAGGACAGGCAATCACAGGGTATTAGTCTGTAATGACCCCCTGATAGGGACACACTCCCACACCACAGCAGCACAGGAAGTCATTTGGTGGTGATGACGCAGACAGACACACACTAGAGAGACACACATGGGGGGACACACAAGCATGCACGTAAACATGGACACACATGAGCCATTTTGCTGCACCTTTTTTGTGTGTGTGCGTGAATGTCTGAGCGTGCAAACACACACATAGACACACATAATAGTGAGGAAACACGCACGCAAGCAACCAGTTTAAAATGTGGCTCAAATACAGAACTCCCCAAACCACAAAATGACACAAATTAGCTTGAGTCACCATGCTTCTGTTGATGCATTTCTTTTGTGATGGCATCGCAATGGGGGGGGATTATGTCTTAATTTCCCCAAGGTCTCGGAATAAGTTTGAAAGGCTTAGTGTAAGTGAGGACTGGGAGACTGTATATTCTTCAGGTTAGGTTTTACTTTATTTGTTCTCTCCGGTGTGCTGGTAAGGGCACAGATGGCAGATTCCAGTTGAGGTGGTTTAACAACGCTGAAGATAAACAGGCACAGCACAGCACAGTGTACGCTGTATAGAGGGGATAAGGCACTGAATTGTCTGGCAGCTTGCTTAAACCAAAGTGTGTGTGTGTGTGTGTGTGTGTGTGTGTGTGTGTGTGTGTGTGTGTGTGTGTGTGTGTGTGTGCGCAAAGAGAGAAATAAAGATACAATAGTGAATGACGGAATACAATCTCCAACACACATCTCTTCTAAACAATATGCATGACTATAACATAATGCGATACAGGACCATACAGTGCAATAAAACGTGACTGTACTAATTTGAGATCAAAGGGGTGCCCTGCACGTGTACTACAAAGCATAGCACCATCATCTCCAGTACTGGGCTTCAACTGCACAGTGCGATTTTGTATTTAAAAAAATTGGTATTAGGTGAACAATAGATAAGTAAAGAAATAAAAACAACAGTAAAAAGACAGTGAAAAATAACAGTAGCGAGGCTATATACAGTAGTGAGGCTATATACAGTAGTGAGGCTTTAACAGTAGTGAGGCTATAAAAAGTAGTGAGGCTATATACAGTAGCGAGGTTATATACAGTAGCGAGGCTATATACAGTAGCGAGGCTATATACAGTAGTGAGGCTTTAACAGTAGTGAGGCTATAAAAAGTAGTGAGGCTATATACAGTAGCGAGGTTATATACAGTAGCGAGGCTATATACAGTAGCGAGGCTATATACAGTAGCGAGGCTATATACAGTAGTGAGGCTATATACATTAGTGAGGCTATATTAGTAACGAGGCTATATACAGTAGTGAGGCTATATTAGTAACGAGGCTATATACAGTAGTGAGGCTATAAAAAGTAGTGAGGCTATATACAGTAGCGAGGCTATATACAGTAGCGAGGCTATATACAGTAGCGAGGCTATATACAGTAGTGAGGCTTTAACAGTAGCGAGGCTATATACAGTAGCGAGGCTATATACAGTAGCGAGGCTATATACAGTAGCGAGGCTATATAAAGTAGTGAGGCTATATACAGTAGCGAGGCTATAACAGTAGCAAGGCTATATACAGGCACCGGTCAATCGGGCTGATTGAAGTAGTATGTACGTGTAGGTATGGTTAAAGTGACTGTGTAGCGGGTGGTGGGTGGCGGGACACAATGCAGATTGTCCGGGTAGCCAATGTGCGGGAGCACTGGTTGGTCGGGCTAATTGAGGTAGTATGTACATGAATGTATAGCTAAAGTGACTATGCATATATGATAAACAGAGAGTAGCAGAGGGGTTGGGGGGGGACAATGCAAATAGTCCGGGTAGCCATTTGAGTACTTGTTCAGGAGTCTTATGGCTTGGGGGTAAAAGCTGTTGAGAAGCCTTTTGGTCCTACTTGGCGCTCCGGTACCGCTTGCCGTGCGGTAGTAGAGAGGACATTCTTTGACTGGGGTGGCTGAGGTCTTTGACAGTTTTTAGGGCCTTCCTCTGACACCGCCTGGTGTAGAGGTCCTGGATGGCAGGCAGCTTAGCCCCAGTGATGTACTGGGCCATACGCACTACCAACTGACCAACTGGCTGGTGTCTTCACTGACATTTTCAACATGTCCCTGTTTGGGCCTGTAACACCAACATGTTTCAAGCAGACCACCATAGTCTCTGTGCCCAAGAACACTAAGGCAAACTGTCTAAATGACTACAGACCCGTAGCACTCACATCCGCAACCATGAGGTGCTTTGAAAGGCTGGTAATGGCTCACATTAACACCATTATCACAGAAACCCTAGACCTACTACAATTTGCATACCGCCCAAACAGATCCACAGATGATGCACTCTCTATTGCACTCCACAATGCCCTTTCCCACCTGGACAAAAGGAACACCTATGTGAGAATGCTATTCATTTATTACAGCTCAGCGTTCAACACCATAGTACCCTCAAAGCTCATCACTAAGCTAAAGATCCTGGGACTAAACACCTCCCTCTGGAACTGGATCCTGGACTTCCTGACGGGCCGCCCCCAGGTGGTGAGGGTAGGTAGTAACACATCTGCTACGCTGATCCTCAACACTGGAGCCCCTCAGGGGTGCGTGCTCAGTCCCCTCCTGTGCTCCTTGTTCACCCAAGACTGCGTGGCCAGGCACGACTCCAACACCATCATTAAGTTTACAGACGACACAACAGTGGTAGGCCTGATCACCGACAATGACGAGATAGGGAGGAGGTCAGAGACCTGGCCGGGTGGTGCCAGAATAACAACCTATCCCTCAACATATTCAAGACAAAGGAGATGATTGTGGACTACAGGAAAAGGAGGACCGCGCACGCCCCCCCATTCTCATCGACGGGGCTGTTGTGGAGCAGGTTGAGAGCTTCAAGTTCCTTGGTGTCCACATCACCAACAAACTATCATGGTCCAAACACACCAAGACAGTTGTGAAGAGGGCACGACAAAGCCTATTCCCCCTCAGGAAACTAAAAAGATTTGGCATGGGTCCTCAGATCCTCAAAAGGTTCAACAGCTGCAACATCGAGAGCATCCTAACTGGTTGCATCACTGCCTGGTACGGAAACTGCTCGGCCTCCGTGATGTACCATACACCCATACAATTACAGGGCATATAAACAACGCACAGGGGGACATTATCCTTTACAAATACAGGGTTACATGTCCCAAATGATATGACAACCAAAACAGAGCTAGCCATCTCACAATAGCTGGCTCGCAGTAGAAACCACTAAATAGCATAACAATAAATATGACATAAACACCTGAAAGATCCGAAATATGTACTTACATATCAACAAGGACGCACACTGGCCTTGGCTAACACAATGAAAGCTAACTGGTGGGAAAACACAAGGATGGCTGGAACTTTCTCTCACTTGACTTCTCTGCAGCTGATTTTCTTCTCTGAGCTGGAGATCGCCCAGCATGCCCTGCTCCAACTTCACCGGTGGGCGGAGCTACAGCTCCAATATGATGAACTAACATTACTGATATGATTGACTGCAAATACTTCACAGCCTTTTGGACACTTAGTGTGCATCCCTAATGACACCCTATTACCTATATAGAGAAATATAGGGTGCTGTTTTGGGATGTAGACCTAGTCTTTGCTGCATTTTCTGTTAATCCTTGAAGACAAGCAGACTGGCCTTTTTCATGTTGGCTCAGCCTATGATAAATGTTTACTCTGTCGATCCTCTCATGTGTGTCAGTGTGTCAACGAGCCGTCCTTAACTGACATTATCAGACTAGGAGAAATGCAGGCACTTGACCCGTCTGTCCATACATGAGCGTGCGCACACACACACACACGCGAGAAGACAATCACATGAGAACACACCCACACACACGCTGAGAAGACATGAGAACACACCCACACACACACACGCACGCACGAACGCACACACAGACACAGACACAGACACACACACACACAGGAACCAGACTTAATCCCCCTGGGAGGGTGATCAGGGTAGCTCCCAGCTAACGCTAATCCCATAAACAAACAGTAGTTTGTGAGGAGGGGAAAGGCATTGTCGCTTGGGCTCACCTAGTTATATGTACTAGACCTGGGTTCAATTAGTAGTCGTTTTCTTACAAATACTTAAACTGTGGTTGATTGAGATTGGCTGGCGCTATGGAACCAACGGAGTACTTACAAAAGTGCAAACCCTGCCCATCTAGCACTTCAGGCAGGCTCTGACAAACGCTGAAAGTATTTGAAAGGATACATATATTATTTGAACTCAGGTGTGTTTATGTACGCTACAGGTAGAACGTTGGAACAGGCAACAGGATTAGAGCAGGATATCCATAACACAACTGACGAAAAATAGTTGCTGAAACCTCTCATTTGAATGATATGCGGATCAACATTCAGGTGTCACATTCACCACCCACGTTTGAGTGGGAGACTGATTTAGATGGATTGTTTGTGTGTGTGTGTGTGTGTGTGTGTGTGTGTGTGTGTGTGTGTGTGTGTGTGTGTGTGTGTGTGTGTGTGTGTGTGTGTGTGTACAGTGTGTGTGTGTACAGTGTGTGTGTGTACAGTGTGTGTGTGTACAGTGTGTGTGTGTGTGTGTACAGTGTGTGTGTGTGTGTGTGTGTACAGTGTGTGTGTGTGTACAGTGTGTGTGTGTGTGTGTACAGTGTGTGTGTACAGTGTGTGTGTGTGTGTGTACAGTGTGTGTGTACAGTTAAGGTTAGAGTTAGGGTTAGGGGTTAAGGTTAGAGTTAGGGTTAGGGGTTAAGGTTAGAGTTAGGTTTAGGGGTTAAGGTTAGAGTTAGGGTTAGGGGTTAAGGTTAGAGTTAGGGTTAGTGGTTAGGGTTAGGGTTAGGGTTAGGTTTAGGCGTTAGGGGAAAGGGTTAGGGATGCTGGTCTCCATAAAGTCCTCACAACTATAGTAAGACATTGCTGATTCAGATGGGTTGGGTCTCTGTGGTTCTGTAAATAATTTCCCATTAAATTAGCAAATTTCTCATTTTCTAACATTCTAATGTCCTCTGCCCCCATCCTCCTGCTGTTGCACAAGCAGAATCTACTGACACTTAGCGGTAGTATGAGTAATAGCACACTGGTTACTTTTTAAATTGTATGTCATCTCTCAATGTCAGGGAAGGGTTCAATTAGACTGTTTCTCAAGTAGGCCTACAACGCTGATGTTAGCAGCAGAACAAACTCCAATCACAGTTAAAGAGTAGTTCAATAGTTACAACAGCATAGCTAACAGTTAGTTAACTAACTAGTTGGCTGAGTTAGCCTACATCCGCTATGCTCAGCCTATATACTGCCTTCTCTATGAGCAGTAGCCTAGGCTAGGTAGCTTGCTGACAGTGGGATGAGTGTCTTTGAGCACCTGCCACTCCAAAGGTATGTGCACAGCCCTATATCCAATATATGTAAGCACCCACACACACGTGAATCATATATGCTTTAAGTCAGACATCCCAATCATGGGACATTACATTACAGTGGTTGGCCGGGCACTCTCAGTGTTAACAGACCTGGTTCAATCTGTAGCCATGTTCTGTTCCAACAGACATGGTTCAATCTGTAGCCAATGCCTGGAGCGGTTTGGCAGGTGATAACACATAGCAGGTCTGAGCATGTTACTAGCACTACTGACAATCTCTGGAATTAGGCTAGTCTATAACACTACATAAACATTGGGATTATGTTAACAGCGACTACTTACTATAATCAAGCCAGCGAGATACAACTGTTTCCTGTGTTCTGTCTCCATGAAACAAGCACCCTAATAAATTATCAAATGAGTATTAGACTATAGAATCCAGCCATATGTTCTCTGGGTAAATTCTATGAATCCTATTTCTATGGCCCAAAAAATTCAACGAACCACAATACCACGAATCTTCAACAATATGATATTCTCTTGCCCCCTCACTTTTCCCTGCCTGTACTACTCGCTTCCTGTATTTTTAAAAGTTGAATTGAGTCCAAAAACATCCATGGATATGAGAGAGAGAGAGAGAGCGAGAGCGAGAGAGAGAGCGAGAGAGCGAGAGCGAGAGAGCGAGAGAGCGAGAGAGCGAGAGAGCGAGAGAGCGAGAGCGAGAGCGCGAGAGCGCGAGAGCGCGAGAGCGCGAGCGCGCGAGAGCGAGAGCGCGAGAGCGAGAGCGCGAGAGAGCGAGCGCGAGAGAGCGAGAGAGAGAGAGAGATTGGGCTAAGACCAACCCCCCTGGATGTTTCATGTTAGGTTCTGCTGCGCCGGTGTCTTGCTTGTCAGTTCTCTTTCGTGCGGTGGTTAGTGTGGATTCTCTTCAACGCATTGATAATATCTCTCCACATAATAATCAAGGTAGGTTTATTTCACATCTGTATTCACAGATTCAATGTCGAAGTGCTGGTCTATGTTAATAGAAAGTGTTTTACCAAGACGCGGTCATTGGATGCGTTGCTTTTACGCGCTCGAATTGCGTCTTTATGTCTGTTGGGAAAAGATAAGGGTGTCTGCAGTGTGCTGAATCTCTTCTCAGAACATGTTTTGAATTCGGTTTCATCCAATTTCACTTTCTGTTTATTAGATTTCGTTTGACATGTATGTAGCCTATGCCATTTTGTGTGGAATGCACAGGCCGTTAACTTATTTTTGGTCTGTGGACCGTGGGAACTTTACAGACCATGCACATTCCAATGAGACGTTATTGGGGTAATCAGCGTACGGCAATTAGGCTGAATTTAGACAGGCAGTCCAATCTGTTGACCAATTAGATCAGTTCTGAAAAAGATCTGATGTGATTGGGGTAATTACCGGTCAATGGGCTGAATTGGAAATGTAGGCATATGAGCACAAGACGTTGAAAATACGTCTTTGAACCAATTTTGCTTTGTGGGATGTGATTCCATGGCAATGTGCAGTGAGATACATCAACTGTCACTATCATATTTTTAAGAACAGTTACAGACTAATCTATATGTATCCTATTATATCCAGGCTATATTGTGAAATTTGTGTAGGCTATGCATTTGTTGTTGCTTGTTTGAAACACAGAAATCCTTTTAAATGTAGTATTCTAATTCCTAGCAATTCTATAGTTTAAACCTTGAAACTTCAAGTTTGTTGCCCCAATTTCATTGGCTACAGATTAGATTTGAGTTAACGTTTCCAGACGAGACCATTTTTAAAATCTTAACATATGACTCAAGGCAAGAAAAAAATCCATTCTCAAAACACAAGACTCAAAGGAATGCGACCCTTGATCACACTTAATGGTTTTCTTACATAAACATGATCTGATCAAAGACATTCTCCACTCTGGTTTCGATTTCTTTTGACAAGACATTATTTATGAAAGTATATGCATTCCAGATTAAATTCCATACATTTTACACTGATTTCGTTCTGGAAACATGAGCAACTCAAATTTACTCCAACCTACTGACATTTTATGACGCTGAATGTCTAATATCGTTAACATGAATAACTCACTCTTTAAACATAATTAAGGTAGTTAAGGAAAGCGCTTGAAACATTTCACATGGCCTCTTTAGGTACTCGCTAACTCAGTCAAAACTTTTACACCAAGTGATGTTGTCACTATGTGTTTTAAACTAAGCGCATGTGTCGCTATCTCAATGTCGACTCTGCTCCACACTTCCCATAAGCCCAATGTTTTAATGAAAAATTAATCACTATATAGCAAACGTTTTAGGGCAACGAATTAAAGAGTGCATTCAATAGACTAATTTAATTAAAATTAAAATGTAGATAAATGTTTTGAGTTATTTTTTATTTGTTTGTTTATTTGTTTTTCATTATGTATTTGTAATTAGTCATACTGTACTGTTCTCACCCTAATGTCCTCTGTATTATTTAATTCACAGGAGTTGGACAATAAGCGGCTCAGTCAAGACCCCTCCAAACAGAGCACACGAGCACCCCCTAGAGGCAGTGACAAGCATAACACCTGTGATCAGATACGTGGGGAAATAGAACCTGGCTCAGCTGCAACGAACATCTTCTTGTCTATTGGATTATAGTTCTGTCATTCTATGGAGCGAAACTCACAGAGAGCCCCCATACCAACTGGTATTGATCGGTAACTGAAGCATGACACGTTCAACGATGCGTTAATTAATAACTAGAATAAGGTATTAAAGAGTCAACCAAAGAGTTCACTAAAGAAGACTTAACCAACTGTAGAGAAGCATGGAGATGGAAGCCTCCCGTGCTGCCTACGCTGGGGCCTTCCCCACTGAATCTATAGACTCTCTACCCAGCAACACCTCCTCTCCAAGCCTGCTCCAATTCTTCTGGGATTACCAGAACAATGACGTCATTGTGACCCACTACAACTACACAGGCAAGCTCCAGACAGACCGGTATCGTGAGGGGTTAAAACCTGAAGCCATAGCCTTCCTGGTAGTGTGTCTTCTTATCATCCTGGAGAATGCTGTGGTTCTAATAGCCATCTGGACCAATAAGAAGTTCCACCTACCCATGTACTATCTCCTAGGTAACCGTTGTTGTTTTTGTCCTACATCCACCCCCCTTTCTTCAGAGAACTTTATTACTATGACCATACTTTATATAACTTTAAAAAAATGTTATGTTACAATATAATACCAAAAAAATCCACCATATGCAAATCCATTAATTTTCTATTTTTTCTTCCTAGGTAACCTGACTCTGTCGGACCTGCTGGCCGGTGTCACCTACATGGCCAACATCATCATGTCTGGTCCTAATACACTGAGACTAACTCCAATACTCTGGTTTCTGAGGGAAGGAGGCGTCTTTATCACATTAGCCGCCTCCGTCATCAGCCTATTGGCCATCGCTATAGAACGCCACGTTACCATGGTGACAATGAAACCATACCACGGGGCAAAGAAGGGTCGGATGCTGGCTCTGATCGGAGGGAGCTGGGCGTTAGCAGGGCTGCTGGGGGTGCTCCCCGTCCTGGGCTGGAACTGTATGGGTCGTCTGGACCGCTGTTCCACGGTTCTCCCGCTCTACGCCAAGTCTTACATCCTGTGCTGCGTGTCCGTGTTCAGCGGCGTGCTCCTCGCCATCGTCGTTCTCTACGCCCGCGTCTTCCGTATCGTGCGCACTAACACCCAGCGCCAACGCCTCGGAGGAGCAAAGGGAAGTCTTCGCAAAGGCCTCGCCAGGAAATCCCAGAAGTACATGGCGCTCCTCAAGACAGTCACTATTGTACTCGGCGTCTTCATCGCTTGTTGGTTGCCACTCTTCCTCCTCCTCGGCCTAGACTCATTCTGCCCTGCCCGCCGCTGCCGACTGCTCCTCAAGGCGGACTACTTCCTGGGCGTTGCCATGGTGAACTCGCTCCTCAACCCCATAATATACACCCTGACCAGCAAAGACATGCGTCGCGCTATTCTAAAACTGCTCTGCCGCCCGTGTCTCATGACCAAGGACGGGCAGGTGAAGAGGATGGGGGTGCCGTTCCTGGAGTGTAGCTTCAGTAAGACGGAGGTGGCAGTGCAGAAGCTGGAAGGCCTGGAGACGACGATCTCCTCTGGGAACATCATCACGGCTCAGTCACCCATAAAGACTCTCTACCCCAAGCTCTTCAAGGTCTAAAGAGCCTAAAGTGGATAGCTCTGTGATGGACAGGGAACTTCCTATAGAACATGGACAACATAAGTGCTCCTGAAAAGCAGGCCTGAGGGACCCTTTGGGCAGCTCTGTGTTTGAGAGAGTAAACCACAGAATTAGGGGCTTTGTCCCTTCAAGTAATTGTATTTCTATGGAGTGAACTTCATATTGAAGTGGTGGACAACAGGAGTGCTCAATATGGCCACCTGAAAACTGCATCACTTCCTGTTTGGCAACTCCACTCCGATGGCCTCCGGCAGACTAGCCTACATCTATAGCTCTCTTCTGGCCAATGAACTAAGCCTAAGAGCAAACCCTCAAAAAGACAGGTGAATGATCTATGATTGCGACAGATATAGCTACAGGTGTTTTTGATGAGAGCATCAAGTTCAGACATATATCTTTCTTCAGCAAGTCTGTAGTGGTGCACTTGCAGCAATATCACCACATCAAAAGACTGATGTTGTAAGAATGATGACTAAACATCAAGCCAGGTGGAAGAAATGAAAATGTGAATTAAGCAACTTTTCTTGTATTCACAGAAACCTTCCAGAACTGATTTGCACTAAGTTAACTCTGCATTGAGAGACCATTGAAAGCTGTAAACTGGATATTCCAACCATGTTGAGTTGTTGTAGCGGGTGTGCCTCGGTTTACTTCACCCAACGTTTTCTTTGTTGTTGTTTGAAATGCCATATAGAAGGTATAATATGGACATAATAATAATAATATGCCTGTGGACACTTGGACTTCGCTGGCTCGAAAGTCCATGTTGTGCCTGTCTGTGTCCCAAATGGCACCCTATTCCCTATATAGTGCGCAACTTTTGACATTTGGGATACAGTCTGAGACGCCGGTTGTGATAACCCCATACAGCTACATACAGTGTGCCCAAACAGAAGCCTATACAGGAAGTGGATGCTGTGTTGTTCACCCACCAGTTGCTCTGTAAAACACAAACACACAATGGAACCCTACGCATGCACCTAAACATTGTGGTACCTGGATGTGGAGGAAGATGTCAAACAATATTAAGATCACAGGATGCTGGTGAGGGGAGGACGGCTCATAATAATGGCTGGAATGGAATGAATGGAATGGTGTTAAAAGTCATATAAACCAAAGTGTTTTATACCGTTCCATTAACTCTGTTCCAGCCATTACTATAAACCCCTCCTCCCCAATTAAGGTGCCACCAGCCACCTGTGACTAGGATTATAATTTGAGGAGAAAATCTCCACACTGTTTTAGTGGCATTGTAGCTGTAACTGTTGTTCTGAGCTTACTCAGTCAAGTGGAAACTACCTGTTGGTTCCTGATTGGAATTCATATTTTAAATGCCATCACACACACTACAATACAGAAACACTACTATAAGAATGTCACCATGAACCCAACTACCTGCAGCTCTAGTCAGTGATGGACTTCTTCACCAAGCAAAGGACTTCATGCAGTCCTTCGTGTTCCTCTTGTTATTGTATCGATAAGAACCATCTGTTGCACTTGGGTGTCTCTGCTTTGAAGACCGTGTTATAACCGATAAAACAACAGATCACAAGGTTACAGGTTCCAATCCTAACCTGCTAGTCGTCATCATCCAGCTGCATTGGCTGTTTGGTAACGTTAGACAAGATCGTGCTTGTCAGCTATAAATCAAGATCAAAGTGGGAAGATACACAGATGTATACAGTGCAATTCTAAGTCACAAACCCATTCACACATATGTTATTACTGGCTTTAGAGAGGGTTTTCCTATACAGTCTATGGACCTGAATGTATATTTTTCTACATTTAAACTGGTCATGTCATCTAGCAATTCTACAATACAACGTGTTCTGTATTCGGATGGATGAATGAGATGGTACACCATACTTTTGTACTGTATGTTGTGTATTGAACAATTTATTTTTGTATTTCTAAAGGAATTTGTTAGGGCTTGTAATTTGTACTGTAAAGTATATGCTTTTTGTACTACAGGAAAAAGGTTCTACCATTATTAAAACAACTGTTTTCTGACAAATCTGATTAGAAAGTTGGTGTTCACTCTCCAGGATTATGCATGCGCAGGTGTACAGTGTCTTCAGAAAGTATTCAAACTCCTTGACTTTTTCCATATTTTGTTGTTACAGCCTGAATTTAAAATGGATTAAATTGAGGTTTTGTGTCACTGGCCTAAACACTGGCCTCATAATGTCAAAGTAGAATTATGTTTTACTAATTAATTCCAAATTAAAAGCTGAAATGTCTTAAGTCAATAAGTATTTTACTCCTTTGTTATGGCAAGCCTAAATAGGTTCAGGAGGAAAAATGTGCTTAACAAGTCACATAATAAGTTGCATGGACTCTCCAATAAAAGTGTTTAACATGATTTTTGAATGATGACCTTATTTCTATACCCCACACATCAAGGTCCCTCAGTCCAGCAGTGAATTTCAAACACAGATTCAACCACAAAGACCATGGAGGTTTTACAATACCTCACAAAGAAGGGCACCTACTGATAGATGGGTCAAAATAAAAAAGCAGAGGAAAACCTGGTTGTCTGCTTTCCAACAGACACTGGGAGACAAATTCACCTTTCAGCAGGACAATAACCTAAAACACAAAGCCAAATCTACACTGGAGTTGCTTACTGAGAAGACAGTGAATGTTCCTGAGTGGCCTAGTTACGGTTTTGAATTAAATCAACTTAAAAATCTATGGCAAGACTTGAAAACGCCTGTCTAGCAGTGATCAACAACCAACTTGACAGAGCTTTTAATTGTTTAAAAAAATGTTAACCTTTATTGAACTAGGCAAGTCAGTTAAGAACAAATTCTTATTTACGATAACGGCCTACACCGGCCAAACCCGGACGACGCTGGGCCAATTTTGCGCCGACATAGGGGACTCCCAATCACAGCCGGTTGTGATACAGCCGGCAGTAAAATATTGTACTATCCAGTTATTCAAAGCTCTTAGAGACTTACCGAGAATGACTCACAGCTGTAATCACTGCCAAATGTGATTCTAACGGGTGTGCTTATGTAACTGAGATATTTATGTATTTAATTTTCAATACATTTGCTAAAATGTCTGAAAACATGTTTTCACTTTGTCCTTATGGGGTGTTGTGGTAGATGGGTGAGAAAAACAATTGAATACATTTTGAATTCAGGCTGTAACACAAACTGTAGATAAGTCAAGGGGTATGAATACTTTCTGAAGGCACTATGTGTGTGTGTGCAAACCTGCGTCTACTTGTGCATACGTGCGTTGGCGTGCATGTCCTCCCATTGTGGAGGAGCTGAGTGAGTGAAATAGCATTTCTTAGAAAACTGTGGCAGGAAACAGTCTCAGACCCCCCTCTCCAACATCTGTTAATAACATTGGTCTGGATACTGTATAGCTTCTGACATGATTCAAATATTTCCGTCGTCCAGCTCCTGTCTGACTGACTGCGAACACACAAAGAGCCTATTCTTCAAAGCGAGGCCCCTGACACATGGCCTTCCTGTCTCTCTTAACCTGTTACACCAGGATCGTATTAATACAGCATCAAACGGGAGGAAAAAAGACTGTAACAGGAAGGGATGACTACCTGAGCTTGCCCAATAAGAAAGGCTTGTTTTCGTGATCCTTGGCAAAAAGTGCGGTGCACTAATGAATACATTAGTTACATGTAGACATAATGAGGGTTGTTTCACCAGGCTGACCCATAATCCCAGCTCGTAACTCATCCAAGGTACACTAGTCTTGTTCTCTGGCAGTGTGTGTCACGCTCTGGACTTAGATATCTATGTTTTCTTTATATTTTGGTTAGGTCAGGGTGTGACGAGTTGGTATGCTAGTTTTTGTATTGTCTAGGCTTTTTGTAGTTCATGGGGTTTTGTAGGTCTAGGTATTTGTATGTCTATGGTGGCCTGATATGGTTCCCAATCAGAGGCTGCTGTTTATCGTTGTCTCTGATTGGGGATCATATTTAGGTAGCCATTTTCCCTTTTGTTGTTCGTGGGTTCTTATTCTATGTTTAGTTGCCTGTCTGCACTATTCATATAGCTTCACGTTTCGTTCGTTTTGTTGTTTTGTTAGTTTGTTCAGTGTTCTTTCTTTAATAAAAGAAGAATGTACGCATACCACGCTGCACCTTGGTCCGATCTTTATGACGAACATGACAGAAGAACCCACCACAAAAGGACCAAGCAGTGTGTTAATGAGGAGCGGACATCCTGGGCCCGGGTGAAAGATGAGTGGAGGACCTGGGAGGAGGTAAAGACAGGGGACAAGACCCTGCCATGGAAGCAGGTGGAGATAGCGCAGGAGGAACGGCGATGATACGAGGGGACACGGTTAGCAAGGAAGCCCGAGAGGCAGCCCCAATAAAATAACTTTGGGGGGCACACGAGGAGATTGGCTGAGTCAGGTTGGAGACCTGAGCCAACTCCTCGTGCTTACCGTGGGGAGCGTGTGACTGGTCAGACACCGTGTTACTCAGTGATGCGCACGGTGTCTCCAGTTCGCATTCTTAGCCCGGTGCGCTCTATTCCAGCTCCTCACATTTGCCGGGCTAGAATGGGCATCCAGCCAGGACGGATGGTGCCGGCTCAGCGCTCCTGGTCTCCAGTACACCTCCTTGGACCAGGATATCCTGCGCCGGCTCTGCATACTGTGTCTACGGCGTGTCTGCAGAGCCCAGTGCGTCCTGTGCTAGCGCTCTGTACTTGCCGGGCTCAAGTGAGCATCCAGCCAGGACGCATTGTGCCAGCTCTACGCTGCAGATCTCCAGTGCGCCTCCACAGTCCAGTACGTCCTATGCCTCCTCTCCGCACTCGCCCTGAGGTGCGTGTCCTCAGCCCAGTACCACCAGTTCCGGCACAACGCATCAGGCTTCCAGTGCGCTTTCACAGTCCAGAGCTTCCGGCGACAGTTCCCAGTCGAACGTTTCGTTCGTTTTGTTGTTTTGTTACATTTTTCAGTGTTCTTTCTTTAATAAAAGAAGAATGTACGCATACCACGCTGTACCTTGGTCCGATCTTTATGACGAACGTAACAGTGCGTCATAGTTACGGTCCAGAAATGGCCCAGAAATGGACATACACATGTATGGTAATAAAAGGGTTATAGCGTTCTAAAGCTGCACTCCAGTCTCCTTTTCAGTTCATTTATTTACTTAACAAAAGGCATTTCTCAATAGGTGGTCCAGGGATCCTCATGACATGGGCAGGCGGGCCTTTCCTCTTCTGTTTTCCATTGCCGATGACATCAGAGGGCACCATCAGACCAACTCCTTGAATGGCCTACTGCATGAAGTTTGCACTTGTGTCTAAAAAATACTAATTTAAGAACAAATTCTGCCTGTTCTATAGATTAGGGTTACAGTTAGGATCATTGAGTTGCCCCCATTACAGTGAATAATATGTTTCACAAACCATCCCATAAGATCTATTTACTGTACATTTGAGTAAATCCTAATAATCTACCCGGGTTTAACATGTAAAGATTATTAACCCCGTAGAGTGAAGTGTCTTTTGTTAGTATTGTGAGACTTTAAACACCTCTGGATTATCTGTTTCTATAGCGATGGCTTTCAGGTTATTAGACGGTTCACAGGGAATAACAAACACACACACACACATACACACCAGACACGTGTGGATGATTTATGAGTCTACTATAGAAGCAGCGTAGTGTACAGCATACAGTAACATAATCCCAGCTGGTCTGAAAAGACAAATCCATTCAATACTAATACCACACAGTGTACTGTACATACAGTTTACCACAAAACAGATGAATCATCCCCCTCTGTCTCTCTCATTGTCTCATTCTCTCTGGCTCTCCCCCTCTCCAGTTGTTACTACGGCTCTGAAAACATGAGAGAAGTATTGTGTGGTTGTAACCTGTGAGTTGATCTACGAACTTGGATACATAGATCAAACATATAATCTGACATACCGGTTTTCGATATGATGACCACACGATATGATGACCACATAGAAGACCTACAGCAGACGTTGGTAGCGTGTATATACTGTAGACCTATAGGTTTCCCCACTTGTTAGCGCCACACTTTGCCTCTACCTCCATGAACATGACCATGTTCTGAAAGATGTCAAAGGTCGGTAAACCCTAACATTGGCTTCCTTCCTGGACTCACCCCTGTGAGTCCTGCACTCACCCCTGTGTTGCAGGACTGTAAGATCGATTCCCCGCAGCTGTTCTAAGGTCTATTATGCACAACAAAGGAGCAAGTTGTACCCAGGGTAGATGGCGAGGTAGAGACTCCCAAGTATCTGTCTCAGGAATACCCAAACACTGGTCCTGGGCCACCTTTCCTTCCTGCAGTGGAATGGCAGAATGGGCCATGGATAGACTGAATTCACACAGATGAGTTGCTAGTGTCACACAAATTAAAGCTGATTTAAGAATAGTCTCCCAAGGCTCAATATGATGTTATTGGAATGAAGGTGTATTGTTCATCACTAATGAAGTGTGAACATTCATTTTCCTTCAAGCATAGACATTAACATTTGGAATTTGGACATGAATGAGTTTCAATATGGTCTCTGCTGCAAGCTGGCTCTGGGCTACTCCTGCAATATTAAGTTTATTAAAGGTCCAATGCAGCCATTTTTATCTCAATATCAAATAATTTCTGGGTAACAATAATGTGACTGTTTTCAATTCAAATGGTCTTTAAAGAAACAAAAATAGCTTCTTAGCAAAGAGCAATTTCTGTAGCAAGAATTTTGCTGGGACTGTCTGGGAGTGGTCTGAGTGGGGAGGGGAAAACTGAAAACTAGCTGTTATTGGCAGAGAGGTTTGGAAGTCTTTCTTATTGGTCTATTAACTAATTTACCGCCTGGTGATGTTACCGGGCAGGAAAAAACTCCATCCCACCAAAACAGACTTTTCAAACAGCTTTTACACTAAAAGGGCATTTTCATAATTTTTACAACTTCAGAGTATTATTCCAACCTAATATTGTTTAATTATATATAACACAGGGAAATCATGTTTTTGACTGCACTGGGCCTTTAAATACCTTCTCTGCAAAGAGTGGTTTCAATCATCTTAGCTCTGTGGTGGTTATTGCCAGTTAAGATGTTCTATCTCTGAATGATCGACAGCATTGATGTGCAATTCATGTCTAAGACATGTTTTTTCTCTCATAGATCCTGTTCCTAAAGGCCCCAGGTAATTGGAGAATAGAGATATGAGATAATTAGATGTTAGGGACATTCCCTTATGCACTACGCTTTTCCATGTGCTAACTTTTACTATACTACAGCTAAGTATAGTCTACCAGTCTATCGGTCTATCCTGACCTCTATCCACCATCCATAGTGAGAATAGTGGTAGGTGGATTGTTTGTCCAGATATGCAATAGGCATCAATGAAAGAACAGTGAAAACGTAACACACAGCTCAAACATCTTCCCTATTGATCTTGTTTAGGGACAATACAATTATCCTACCTAAACTCCTGTTAAAAAGGTGCTATCTGGAACCTAAAAGGGTTCTTCGGCTGTCATAGAAGAACCATTTGAAGAAACCTTTTTTTTCCATGTAGAACCCTTTCCACAGAGGGTTCAACATGGAACCCAAAAAGGTTCTACCTGAAACCAAAAAGGGTTGTCCTATGGGGACAGCCAAAGAACCCTTTTGGAACCCCTTTTTTCTAAGAGTGTAGACTAGCCTATAACACCACAATGAATAATTGCATTATTGTTTTCAAGTGAGTACAACATTCTAGCCTACTCTAGGCTGCAGTGAAAATGTCATTTGAATAACGGCGGAAAAACAAAAGTGAATTTGATATGGATCAGTTGTGGGTCTACTCAGTTTATAAGGTCTAGAAAAGCACAGTAGCAGGCCAGTCTGGCTGTATTTTACTTCTGATTCTGAATACGCTGTCTGCTGCAGATCATCATTCTCCCAAGTCGTCCTATAATAATGTGGCCACATATGCTCCCGGCAGGCCCAGTTATTCAGGAAAGTTTAACACGTGCTCTGCCTCCTCCCCAATCCGAGCGGCTATTCCTTGCGCACCTAGAACCTAACGCTTCAATATATTGTCAAGAATAGCAGGCTAAGGCCTAGCTTTCTTTGACATTTTAGTGACAGAGGGCATGGCTAGGAGGGCCCCACTAACACACACACACACACACACACACACACACACACACACACACACTCATGAAGTTTCACTTGCACGGAGCATAAAGAAGAATGAATATTGAAAGAAAATGGACATGGACAGAGCCAAAATTGGTACAGAGATTTATTAAGATGATTATTGAAGGTTAAATATGTTGAATGTTAAAGGTTGAAAAATGATTAAAGGGGATTAAAGTAATGTAGTAAACTGGTTAATAATGTTATAATGTTTGTTTTGACGTACAGCACATTTGGATTATGTTGAAGAGGCTTGGAGGACAAGGTTTGATAATAAAATGTCACAATGATTAAATGTTATAAATGATATTTAAAATGTTGGGTGTTCAAGATATAACTGAAGTAATAAATTAAATTGGAGTAGGATTAGCACTGAGTGAAGTTAGAAGGGAATAAGAAAGGTTCATGTTTAAAAAATAAGGTTTTAAAAGGTAATGTTAATAAAGTATATTAAGGGTGGAAATCCCCAGGTCAGAGCAGCCAGGGGAGGCAAGGAGGGAGGTGGGGGGACATCCTGTGGTGGCGCACCTCTTGCCTAGGTGAGGATAAGGTGGGGGCTAGTGGGTGCTGAAAAAGCACCTTTTGAGAAATGGCCACATTAGGTATCAACCACTGAACGCGTCATCGGGGCAGGTGTTAGCCACGATGAGCTAGCAGAAGATGAGGGGTATGGTATAAAAGAGGCAGGATTTTAGGGAGAGGTACGACTCTCTTTGAGCTTGCTAGAAGAACCTGTTGCCTGCTGGAAGAAGATTTTTCCTGTAGCTTTTTAGTTTAAGATAGATTTTGAGGTTAAGGTTACCTAATTGATAGAAGTGTTAAGAGTTTTTTAGACACCAACTGAGGGACTGATCATCCTGAGGGGGAGACAAAAAGCTGTTTATAAGTTGAGACAAAAAGACATTGTAAAAGACAAAGAAATATGTATTGGCACTCCAATAAGGGTTTAGTTAAGGGCGATGGAGGCATCTATCAATTTAATCCAAGATTAATTTTCGCTTGTCATTGATTGGTGATATTAATTTGGCATTTGTACGCCTGTTTCCGGAATTCTGAATAAAAAACAAAGTTATTATGAACTTCACAGGGTGGTGAAAGTGCACAGTGATGAGGTTGGTAGCCTACACCCCCAAATGTGCGCTTCAGCATCATTCTCTCACGCCTTGCTGGCAGGTGCGCCTGCTGCTGAGGAGAGAGCAGCAGAGGAGCCTTGGCCTAGGCTACTGTTGATTGTCAAGATGGAGGCATTTTTCATTGAAGTAAAACAAAAGTTAGAGGGAAAAGAGTATACCTATAGTGAAAAGCCTACAAGGGGAATTGAATATACGTTTTAATATTGTAGTGGGCTAAGATGAGACTAATACAGGCTACTGCACAACTCCCTATTCAGGTAGGATGACATTTTGGAACTCACATTATTTATAATAATTTGTTTGATCATTATTATTGTATGTCATTGTTATTATAATAAAAACCTATGAAATAACACATATGGAATCATGTAGTAACCAAAAAAGGGTTAAACAAATCTAAATATATTTGAGATTTTTCAAAGTAGCCACCCTTTGCCTTGATGACAGCTTTGCACACTCTTGGCATTCTCTCAACCAGCTTCACCTGGAATGCTTTCCAACAGTCGTGAAGGAGCTCCTACATATGCTGAGCACTTGTTGACTGCTTTTCCTTCACTCAGCGGTCCAACTCATCCCAAACCATCTCAATTGGGTTGAAGTCGGGTGATTGTGGAGTCAAGGTCATCTAATGCAGCACTCCATCACTCTCCTTCTTGGTCAAATTGCCCTTACACAGCCTGGAGGTGTGTTGGGTCATTGTCCTGTTGAAAAACAAATGATAGTCCCACTAAGTGCCAACCAGATGTGATCGTGTATCGCTGCAGAATGCTGTGGGAGCCATGCTGGTTAAGTGTGCCTTGAATTCTAAATAAATCACTGACAATGTCACCAGCAAAGCACCCCCACACCATCACACCTCCTCCTCTATACTTCATGGTTGGAACCACACATGCAAAGATCCGTTCATCCGTTCACCTACTCTGCTTCTCACAAAGACATGGCGGTTGGAATCAAAAATCAAAAATTTTGACTCATCAGACCAAAGGACAGATTTCCACCAGTCTAATGTCCATTACTTGTGTTTCTTGGCCCAAGCAATTCTCTTCTTTATATTAGTGTCCTTTAGTAGGGGTTTCCTTGCAGTAATTCCACCATGAAGGCCTGATTCACGCAGTCTCCTCTGAACAGTTGATGTTGAGATGTGTCTATTACTTGAACTCTGTGAAGCATTTATTTGGGCAAAAATGTCTGAGGCTGGTAACTCTAATGAACAGCAACCCTACTTCCCACGGCTATGCCTACAAGGCAGGGAGGGATGTGTTTGCTGTTTGTTGAAATTGACATAGTATATTTATTGTGGTGTTGAAAATGCAAAGCATGTCAGTATGTTTTGTTTATTGGTTGAATGGTGCATTGGCACAGAAACCTGTTGGTGGAACATGTGTTACAAATACACTATTATACACAAAAGTATGTGGACACCCCTTTAAATGAGTGGATTTGGCTATTTCAGTCACAACCGTTGCTGACAGGTGAATAAAATCAAACACACAGCCATGCAATCTCCATAGACAAACATTGACAGGTAGCCTAGTGGTTAGAGCGTTGGGCCAATAACCGAAAGGTTGCTAGATCAAATCCCCAAGCTGACAAGGTAAAAATCTGTCGTTCTGCCCCTGAACAAGACAGTTAACCCACTGTTCCTTGGCCATCATTATAAATAAGAATTTGTCCTTTTAACTGACTTGCCTAGTTAAATAAAGGTTAAATAAAAATAAAAATGGCCTTACTGAAGAATGGCCTTTCAATGTGGCATCGTCATAGCATGCCACCTTTCCAACAAGTCAGTTCGTCAAATTTCTGCCCTGCTAGAGCTGCCTCGGTCAACTGTAAGTGCTGTTATTGGGAAGTGGAAACGTCTATGAGCAACAACAGCTCAGCAGCAAAGTGATAGGGCTCATAGAAACGGGACCGCCGAGTGCTGAAGCGTGTATTACGTAAACATTGTCTGTCCTCAATTGCAACACTCACTACCGAGTTCCAAACTGACTCTGGAAGAAACGTCAGCACAATAACTGTTTGTCGGGAGCTTCATGAAATGGTTTTCCATGGCCGATCAGCATACGCAATGCCAAGCGTCGGCTGGAATGGTGTGAAGCTCGCCGCCATTGGACTCTGGAGCAGTGGAAACGCGTTCTCTGGAGTGATGAATCACGCTTCACCATCAGAGTCCGACAGATGAATCTGGGTTTCACGGATGCCAGGAAAACGCTACCTGCCCGAATGCATAGTGCTAACTGTACATTTTGGTGGAGGAAGAATAATGGTCTGGGGCTGTTTTTCAAAGTTCAAGCTAGGCCCCTTAGTTCCAGTGAAGGGTAATGTTATCGCTACAGCACACAATTACATTCTAGATTATTCTGCGCTTCCAATTTTGTGGCAACAGTTTGAGGAAGGCCCTTTCCTGTTACAGCATGACAATGCCCCTGTGCAAAGAGAGGTCCATACAGAAATGGTTTGTCGAGATCAGTGTGGAAGAACTTGACTGGCCTGCACAGAGCCCTGACCTCAACCCCATCGAACACCTTAATGATGAATTAGAACGCTGACTGGCAGCCAGGCCTAATTGCCCAACATCAGAGCTTGACCTCACTAATGCTCTTGTGTCTGAATGGAAGCAAGTCCCGCAGCAATGATCCAACATCTAGTGGATAGCCTTCCCTGAAGGGTGAAGGCAGTTATAGCAGTTAAGGGGGGGACCAACTCCATATTAATGCCAATTATTTTGGAATGAGATGTTTGACAAGCAAGTGTCACGGTGTCCACATACTTTTGGTAATGTAGTGTTTTTTATATAATTGGAAATATGGCATCAAAATGTTGGAAATCTGATTTTCGCTAGCTGATCATTCATTGTCTGCAACTATAGTATGAGCATGTGCTACGACGCAATTGGACAACGACTACTGCCAATAGCCAATAAGCACATGATGGCGAAGAGGATGGCAACAACAACACGCATGATGTCACTAGTTACAACAGCCAGATAGTCAAAACTGGCTATATCATAAATATTCATGAAAAAAAAAAAAATATATTGGTGGCGTTAATTTAAGGTTAGGGTTAGGTATAAGGTTAGCGGTGTAGTTAAGTTTAGGTTTAAAATTATATTTTAAGAAGAGAAATGGAAGAAATAGTCGGGGTTTATTGGTGGAACTGTTGAGAGGATGCAGTTGTCCATATTACGTTTTCACCTTCAATTCCATCTGTAGAACACCAGGCAGGATCAACTAGGAAGTTATCGTGTAATGCGAGCACCCACGTCCTGGGGTTGAGGATGCGAGGAATAAAATATTTGGGACAAGGAAATGGGGTAAGTGTAGTGTGTGCCCAGCATAACAAGCTAAGCTTTCAGTGCCACCTTGTGGCTCTGTTCTGGAATTTACAGCACTTGCTGGAATTACGTATTTTCTCTAGGCAGAACACTGCCCAGGGGAGAACAATATGTATGTATTGGTGTGTCAGCACCTTCCGCACCTGGAACAAGCAGTATATATTACGTGTCCAGTTGTACAATAATCATATCGTGAAATTGAATGGAAAATGTACCCAAAGGTTCAAATCCATGGGAATATGAAGTCAGCTATATCAGGTGAGCCATATCATAATATGTTATTATGGGGCTGTTGAATGTAACTAAATGTATATTTTCATATAGGCCTATTCAACTGAACAGCTGTCTATTTCAGAATGACGTCATTCATTCAAAAAAATATATGCATTGTCAGTGTAAAAGCTAGCTTCATTCATTCAATCTACTGTAGTTTATTGTTATTCATTCTGAATCATTCAGATTCATTCAGTTTTCCCTGTGCTTTGTTTCTGTGTGAACTTGTAACTCAGTTTTATTGAAAAGTGCATAGCCAGCACTTCATTCAAAGCTGTCTTCCTTATTTCTGTAAAGTGCACACACATTTATTTAACAGATTGTACAATCTCTTCGAATACGGCTTTCTAATATATATTTTTAGAAAATTGGGCTAATTTTGTCAATATTTGATTGTCAGAAACGCGTTTAGAACGTTGCAGAACTAGTCCCGCATCCTTTATTCTAAGAACTCCTCTTCCGTAAAAGTCCCCTCCCTCCGCTCATACTTGTCTATGGAGGCCAGCAGACTCGTATTGAGGCCCACTCTTATTTTGGCAGCGAGAATCAGTTTTGTACAATGCTTAGTCATGGTGAGTTACAGCTTTCCCCCGTTCCTATGTGGCGCACAGACAGCGATGGAACTATTCAGCTATGTGAGTCTATTTTACTATTAAGAAAGCCGATCACGATTGATTTTGAAGATATATAATATTAGTGATTTTGTCGCGAGAATGTTAATGTTCATGAATGATGTTTCCGATTCCAATCGGCAACCTTTTTTTCCACGAATCAAGTCGACACCAATAATGCCAGGCAGTTACTGACAGCGAAGCTAATTTTGATTGTCTGACACTGTTTTTCACAGCGTTTGCTTTTAATAGCCGTGGTGTTTTGTTGCTATAGACTAATAGTACATCGATTGGTTGCCTAATGGTCATATTTGTTGTGAATGAGTAGTAAAGTATTAACGTCGTTGCATGCCAACACTTCAATGTGTTTAGCTATAACTGTTACATGTGTGACTCACCAAGCAAGCTAAATGTATCACTGTAGCCTATTTGTTGGGAAATCGCCATCCCTTTGTCTGAAATCTGTAACAAAATCATACGGTGCTATATAATTGCGCGGTAAGCACTTTCTTTATGTCCGTTTACATAAGGACTCTTGACTTCTGGGTCATGTTTTGGTACACGCAGTTCCGTAATTTGCTCCCTCATCACAGTCAGCGCTAGTTACAGTCCGCGATAAGATGAGTCACTGGCAAAGGCGCATTGCCAGTCTCTTATCAATCTTGTTTGAAATAAGCCTTCGTTTTTAATACAGGTGGGCATTGTTTCAGATAGTTTAGGAACGGTTAGGCTACCGGTAGACGATCAGTTTGTCTTTCGTCTAGTGTCAAAATGTGCAATGTCTTTCTCAATTAATTATTTAAGAAGCGCGAGAAAGTTATGGGATCGAGTTACTACTGTAACTCCGATTAAGCAACAATACAGATTTTCCCAGACAATGCAGCAATTTTGTAGTCTACTTTGTTGCAAGTGCGTATCTCTCATGTCGCACATCAAATTGAAACATATTGTCGTTCTTTGCTAAGTAACGTTATCGTATTTGGCGCGGAGAAAGTGTCCACTTTAGGCCGGGGATTGTAGGCCTGTTGAGGGATAGCTGTGGTGTAAATCCCTGTAACAGGGATATCTTCCATACAGGGTTCCAGCGTGGTCTGCCCAGAAGAGTGTAGCCTATAGACAAATTGACTACGAGGACAGTTTCTAATTTACAAAGCTGGTCCCATAAATTGCAAAGAGTTATGAGATATTAGAACCCCTTTGTCTTAACGTGTAGGTTGAAGATTATGTTAACTAGCTGGATAGATGTTTTTAGTCTTGCATTAGCTTCAATTACAATTTTTCACCAACTTTATGATCTGCTTCAGACCGCATGCGTTCTGCCTAAGCAGCGTAGCTACTATGCTTGAGCTGGTCCCATGGTTGATTCAGAGCGGTAGACCCTCTGCATTATTGCGACTCCATTGTCTGTCTTAACCTTCCTATCTTAAGCCTAAGCGTGGGTACACTCAAAATGTGACAGTTAGTGGAGGCTCCTCAGGAGTGAATTTCATAAAAATACCGAAACATTAAAGGTAACCTTTTTAGATAACACTATACTAAATATATTCACGTAAATGGATTAAAACACATTGTTTTGCAATGAAGGTCTGCAGTATCCTCAACAGCACTCTGTAGAGTAGCGCCATGGTGTAACCGGAGGACAGCTAGTTTCCATCCTCCTCTAGGTACATTGACTTCAATACAAAACCTAGGAGACTCATGGTTCTCACCCCCTTCCATAGACTTATACAGTAATTATGACAACTTCCAGATGAGGTCCTCCAACCTATCAGAGCTCTTGAAGCATGAACTGACATGTTGTCCACCCAAAGGATCAGATAATTAATCTGATACTGGAAGCATAAACTACAGCTAGCTAACACTGCAGTGCAAAAATGTGGTGAGTAGTTGACTCAAAGAGAGAGACAATTTTTGAACAGTTTCATTTCCTAAAAAATGAATAAGCAAGAGCTAACTATATTTTATTGTATTTTCTCCACTTTCACTTACTTAGTTAGCGAATGCAGCTAGATAGTTTGGCCTACTCAAACATTGCTTGAACAGAGAGGGATGCCATGTTAGCTAGCAGGCTATGACTATCCAACACTGAAACTTTTTTCCAAGTCAAGCTAAGCTTTTGGTTTGATTAATTTATTGCCACTGGAGCTGGCAGGTGTAACTGCTAAACTGCTTGCTGACTGTACTGCATGATTTGTAGCGATTACTATGCTTTAGTTCTAGTAGCTATGTTGTTTATGAGTATGATGTTAGCTAATATGGTGACAAAGATGTAGGCTGTGTGTAGCTGTTATGATGGGTTGGAAGTTTTTTCCGCCTGGTCACAGACAGCTGATGTGTTGTGCACTGAAGTCCACAAACAAAGGGGAAAAATTGAGAGGAGAAGAGCGCGAAGATGTGAGAAGGAATTAACAAGCAAAGTGATCATGCTGATTGTATGTGGCTGCTATGAAAGTGAACTGTGTTTGCATGTGGTCAGGGGAGTATTCATTCCGCCGACTCTGTTGATAAACGTTTCTTAAACAGAAACAAACTAAATGGGTTTAACACATGAATTTCTCCAATAGAAACTCTCATTTGCAACTGCTGGACTAATGATTACACCCTAAATCAGCTAGATGCAGGCAAGAGAGTGCAAGGCGGTATTCAATGTGTCAATGTCTGTAACCTTGATTACTCAAATTTTTCTCTCAACTTGTGCACCTACGTTGTAAACATTCATTCATAGACTAGGTTGTAGCAACCTCATGATGGGTATAGGGGAAATTTGAGTATTGTGTAGTAACCGAAACCTATCAATGTTACATTGAGCTGGGTGAATGGAATGTGAATGGCAGTCATCCAATATGCTGTAATATAAATAAGGCTATGCTCATTAAAAAAAATCGTCCTCCCTCATATTAAATGGCACCGACAGCCACTGCTGCCAGTCCACCCATTATGACTTGAATGGGGACGCCCATTCTATTCATTCTATTTCTATGGTACCACCACAAGTCATGGGACCGATATTAGCTTTTTCTGCGCATAATATTCAAATCATTTATAAGTGACTTTGTTGAGCTTCACAATCAATTTGAGATATTTTCCCATGATGTGAATGGGATTTGTGCCACAAATACTGAAACGTTAGCATGTGGAACCAGTGCCAGGGAAACTAAACCGAAGCATGAATTGCTGTCATAACTTGTCCATAGACTGCTTACAGGGTAAGGAAACCATTGTGTCATTTTATAATTTGGGTAAACTATCCCTTTAATGTTTTCCCTTGTACCTATTGCTGCGTTCTTGTGCTAGTCGGATCAAAGAAACTGACATTTCCGACTTGTTAACTGCTTGAACGCGGCACGTGTATAACTACAACCAGTTAACAAGTCAGGAAATTGTAGAGTTTCCTAGTTCCGACTAGCACGTGAACGCGGCATATGTTTGTCCTTTGTAACTGCAGGCTTTTCTTTGGGTGCTGAAATCTGTTGTTTTTGATTAAAAACGTAATTTTATGTGAAGTCTGTCAAATTGCACCCCGTAATCCAGTTTTTCAATGGAGTATGAAGTTACGACTTCAAGCATGCACCACCACACAATACTTTTATAAATATCCATTCTTTAACGCTAACTGTGTACCTGTGCTTGTCCTGATTGTAATAGAGTTGTCAGTTGAATTTAGAATGCATATTTTGATAAAATTGCAATCTCTACGCCCGCTTCCAAAACTGAAAGTCTGTCCTGCCATGATGGGCTGCTCCTTCTCAGTTAACAAATAGCTCCCTTGACAGGGTTCATGTAAAATGCTACTTTTATCAAAAAATACAGATTTTAGTAAACAAAGAAAAGCTTGCAGCTACACAGAACAAACATAGGTTCAAGGAAAGAATTAAAGAATTGACATTTTTACAAGTATCGACTGATGGTGGCTCGATGTAGTTGGAGGTAGCCTACAGTCCACCTACACTCGTCTAAACTCCATCGAGATGTACACTGAGTGTACAAAACATTAAGAGCACCTGCTCTTTCCACGACAGATGGACCAGGTGAAAACTATGATCCCATATTGATGTTGCTTGTTTAAAAAAAATATATATATATTTTAATTTTTATCCCATTTTCTCCCCAATTTTCGTGGTATCCAATCGCTAGTAATTACTACCTTGTCTCCTCGCTACAACTCCCGTACGGGCTCGGGAGAGACGAAGGTCGAAAGCCATGCGTCCTCCGAAGCACAACCCAACCAGCCGTACTGCTTCTTAACACAGCGCGCCTCCAACCCGGAAGCCAGCCGCACCAATGTGTCGGAGGAAACACCGTGTACCTGGCCCCCTTGGTTGGCGCGCACTGCGCCCGGCCCGCCACAGGAGTCGCTGGAGCGCGATGAGACAAGGATATCCCTACCGGCCAAACCCTCCCTACCCCGGACGACGCTATGCCAATTGTGCGTCGCCCCACGGACCTCCCGGTCGCGGCCGGCTGCGACAGAGCCTGGGCGCGAACCCAGAGACTCTGGTGGCGCAGTTAGCACTGCGATGCAGTGCCCTAGACCACTGCGCCACCCGGGAGGCTGATGTTGCTTGTTAAATCCACTTCAGTCAGTGTAGATGAAGGTTAAAGACCAGAAGCATATTTAAGCTTTGAGACAATTGAGACATGGATTGTTGTGTATGTGTGACATTCAGAGGGTGAATGGGCAAGACCAAAAGATTTAAGTGCCTTTGAACGGGGTATGGTAGTAGGTTTGTGTCAAGAACTGCAATGCTGTTGGGTTTTTCACGCTCAACAGTTTCCCGTGTGTATTAAGAATGGTCCACCACCCAAAGGACATCCAGCCAACTTGACTCCAATGCTTCTCACAGTTTTGTCAACATGGGCCAGCATCCTGTGGAACACTTTTGACACCTTGCTTCGACAAATTATGGCTGTTCTGAGGGCAAACGGGCAAATCAATATTAAGGTGTTCTTAATGTGTTGTGCACTCAGTGTATATATCATCGTTGAGTAAACTCCGCTAGTTGAGGGTGTGAGTTCTTCCATGATGAGTACACTATGTGAGTTGTCAGAGTCAGTGAGCAACAGGCTACTATTAAACTGTGACATTTCTTTCCCAAGGAACTGTGAGGGATAGGCCTTCCATGAGATTTCACACAACAAAGACACAATATAGGTCTACTTACCACTAGGCCTACTACTGCTGCTGTGTAGCCTACATGTAGGAGTTATACCTAGATTCCTCGTTAAGCTACAACTCCTACATCTCCTCGTTAAGCTACAACTCCTACATCTCCTCGTTAAGCTACAACTCCTACATCTCCTCGTTAAGCTATATTTCCTAGTTAAGCTACAACTCTCACATCTCCTCGTTAAGCTATAATGGGTAACTATACATTCCTACAATGCAGTGCCTTTTCTTACCCCAGGAAATATCACTTCTTCTTTAGTGTAAAATGTGGAATCCAAAAGGATTTAAATATAAGGTCAGGTGTCCTTTTACCTTAAACACAAAAATATGCATATTAAAACTGAATTGTAATGCTTTGGAACTGGTTTCTTAGTGGATGTAGGTGTTTTGCCATGTCTCTGGGTGTTATTTGTCAACTTCCACAATAAATATAAGCCATAAAATAATTTCTTTCTTCATTATTTTATAGTCCTAGTTAAATTCTCTCAACAATGTTTTTTTCATAATTATTTTATTAAAGATTGTCTGTGTATCCCTGATATAGTTTGTTGTAATTCTCCATTTAAGAAAACAACCCCTTAATTTATTTGGTGAGAAAACAACAAAGCTAAATAAATATAAACACCCAGTTGGATCTATTTGTCCATGTTTCATGTTAGTCTGTATGTCCAACTCATAAATGTCCACCCTGTTAGGCTAAATTATAGAGAGAATTTACCACATTTCAAAAGCTTAAAATATATTTGATAGAGAAGTAGAAGTCATTTTAGCTCAATCTTGCTCACTCACAGTGCGATGGCTAATTTAGGCTCAACATTTCCACCCGGTTAGGTTCCACCCTGTTAGGATTATGCGCCTAACCGGTTAAAAAATGATAATTAAGTGCCTGAGCTTGACCAATATGTTTATCTGAAAGTCAAAAGTCCTTTTTTCTGAACTTTTTTCCAAAGTTACGAGGTCCAAAAGGCACTGCATTGTAGGAATGGCCCAACTTGACTTTAGTTATGCCTACACACTGTAATAATATATCAGTGTCCAATGTAAGCATTGTCTTCTTTACAGAGAATGGTCCAACCACATAATATTAGTCTAATCTTGGTTTCACTTCAGAGAGTTGTACAGGATTTCATGTAATATAGAGGGAGGGTAGTATAATTACCTAGATAGAACTGTAGGTAGGCAGACCATACAACTAAGGTTGCACCCAAATGGCACCCTATTCCCTAAGAGTTCCAAAAGGGTCATTCGGCTGTCCCCATAAGATAACCTGTTTTTGGTTCCAGGTAGAACACTTTTGGTTCCAAGTATAACCGTTTTGGGTTTCATGTAGCTCTCTTTCCACAGAGAGCAATACATGGAACCCAACATGGTTATACATGGAACCAACAAGGGTTCTTCAAAGTGTTCTCTTATGCGGACAGTCGAAGAAGCCTTTTAGGTTCTAGATGGCACCTTCTTTTCTAAGAGTTTACATAGTGCACTACTACTAGAGTCCTATAAGCCCTGGTCAAAAGTAGTGCACTATATAGGGAATAGGGTGCCATTTGGGAGGCATGTAGAACAGGTTGGACATATAACTTGTCCTCCAGCCCTTCAGTTCAGCCAGTCAGTTCTCTTATCTACTTGTACAGGTAATCATTATGTACAAAACGTAACATTGCAGTTATGTTACCCACTCAGGCCAGAGCAGCTGCAATAACACGATAACAATTGTTGCTGAGTAACTATGACTCTCTATAGTGACTTTTGTATTGGCCTAGTTGTGAATGAACAGGCTTAACACCTGTATAGCCTGTAGCTTACTTATTTGAGTGTGTGTGTGTGTGTGTGTGTGTGTGTGTGTGAGAGAGAGAGAGAGAGAGAGGCTATTTTCCTACTCTCCACTGCTGTAGCCAGATTGGTCACAGGACAGTCCAGGGAGAAAAAAACACTCAGTCACGATGACTAATTCAATTCTGTCCTAATTTAAGTCACTCACTCTGTCTTCCTCAGTACATCACTGGGATCAGACTCTCGACTAGTGGTTGGGCTATCTTACCCACTCCCCGCCAGACCTGGGTTCAGACTCTTTTACAAATCTTTCAAATACGTTGAGCATTTGCGCTAGTCTGCCTGAAGAGCCAGATGGGTGGGGTTTGCACTTTTGAGACGTCTCTATTGGTTCCATTGCAGCAGGTACGCTCAATCAAGCACAGATGCAGTATTTGAAATGATTTCTAATGGTATTTGAACCCAGGTCTGGTGGGAGGGGGGGACTCTGCATTCCCTTGTGTGGAATCTTTGGAGACACCCAAGCTCTCCTAGAGCTGTGATGTTGTCTAAAAGCACGTTGGCTCTAGTCACAGTGACTAAGAGAAACCGTGACCCCTCCCAAGAGGATTCATGGGTGTGACTGTAAACTCTGATTACCTTAATTAAAGGTATATCTATCTAAGTTGTATATCTCTTTCTGTTCTAGGACAGTCCTTTGTTCTGACTGGAGTGATTGAGGTTGGATGGCTTCGGGATGTTATTTAGCTGAGTCATTCGCTTGTCATATAACATGCTAAATCACTCTCGAAAATGAAAGTTCTAGCTCCAGACTGCTATCTGTTTTGATCAGACATGGAAATAAGTGCTAAAAACAAATTAAAGGAAGATGGTGAGCAAGCTATGAAGGGAAAATGCGGACATTTTGGTGCAGGTACAGCCAACTAGCGCAAAAAATATTATTTAAATATTGTCAGTATGATAAAGTATATCCCGATATGTAAATGTATTGATTTCTTTCCCCCATCACTATTAGATAAACCCTATCCACCCTAACACCTAACTGTCCTGTCTTTTCTCTCTTCTCTTCTAGTTGCCAACGGCGCCCAGACCTTCCCAGTAAATACAACAGTGCAATTTGAGATTCCAGAGCGGGGCGACTTCTGGGAAAGCTTCTAGAGTGGAGCAACTGATCAACCAAACTAAACTGAGCCCCCCCTCATTCCTGAATCCTCAGGGCTGCTAGCTTACGCTGACGACATTTTTGGCACCTGCTCTTTTTTTCTCTCTACAGAGTCTAGGAGTTTACACCCCTCTACTACCCTATCCTTGTCCCTCTTCCACCCAACTCCGGGCAGAAGTGGAGCTAGCTCCATGAGCTAAGTCCTGATTATAATTATGACCACCATTTAAGATGCAGTAGTATATCAGTGTCTGTTTTTTGGGCCTCAGAGCGAAAAATGAATAAGCAAGTTTTGACCTGCGATCGCTTATCTTCGCAGGCAAAACATTTTTCAGTTGGAAATTGATTTCCTGTGGATGCTTGAAATAACTTCACTTAAAAAAAAGACAACTTCTGAACGGAGTAGTTGGACTTGAGAGAAGATGTCAGAGTACTAGACACACCTGTCTGTTTTTCTGACTGTTGCTGACTCTCTCCTTTGTTCAGAAAGTTCCCCTTTAGGAGAAAAACATATCAACAAGCGGACGTGAATAACAGTAATTTCCCTACTGCGTCTTTTCAGACTTGCTGCATACTTCCTGCCGTAAAGACCATACATCTTGATTTTCCTTTAATTAAAAGAGAAGAGAAGTTTACTCAAGGGCAGGTGGGAGAGAATCTAGAACACTGGTTTGAATGATGCCATAAATCGTGGTGGATTACGATTGGCCTGGTTATAACATGCATAACCATGACTGGCAGTTCATGTAGAAGTATTTTTGGTTTGTTTTACAATAGCACTTGAATGTGCACTATGGCTGGGCTTGTGGAATAAGTAAGACTGTACGAAAAACTCTTATAGACACAATGGCTGGAATTGAGGAGTAAGGGCTAAGAAACCGTCTTTCGAACCTTTTCTAAGAAAGCCGATTTGGTACTCTCTGAACTCTCTAGTCACAGACATACATTCAACCAAAAAAACAAAGACCCTAGGAAAAGGGTCCTAGCCTTCTACAATCCCTCCCTAGCTCCTCCAGTTTTCAACATTTCCCTTGTGTCTCCTTGCCCCTCAGTGAGCAAGGATGTCTGGCAGTAGTCACTCCCAACACTGTTCTTAGTTGTTGTCACAGCTTCAACGGAAGCACCAGGACGGATCCTTGGTCAGTCAGGATGTCTAATGAGTGCCCGACGGAGTGCAAGGCGGTGGTGACGCCGTCGACGCGCAACGGCCACCGCGTCTTCAGTTACACTCTGGAGAGCCACACGGCGGCCGCCTTTGCCATCATGAACGAGCTGCGGCTGGACGGCCAGCTGTGCGACGTGACGCTTCGCGTGTGCTACAACGACCTAGAGGCCGTGGACTTCGTGGCACACAAGGTGTGTAGCATTGTGTCAATAACGGTTATGCTGTGGAGGGAGTCTGGTGTAGCGGTAATGCTCCTGACTTCGGACTACTCGTGCCCCCTTGGCGACAGGGGGGTCTGTGCCCCTCTCTTCTAGTCCTCATGCTTTGTCTATCCCCAGATTTGTTTCTAACACGTTTCTCTCTGTGAAAACCCCCACCCCCCCCCCCCCAAATGTTGGGAAAAAATTATGTTCGGCACTCCGATCTTTAAAGCTCCAATGCAGCTGTTTTAATCTCAAATCGTTTCGGGGTAACAATTAAGGACCTTACTGTGATTGTTTTCAATTAAAATTGTAAATAATAAACAATAATAGCTTCCTAGCAAAGAGCAATTTCTCAAGCAAGAATTTTGATAGGACTGTCTGGGAGTAATCTGAATGGGGAGGGGAAAACTGAAAATTAGCTGTTATTTGCAGAAAGGTTTGGAACTCTCTTTCTTATTGGTCTGTTAATGTGATGTCACCAGGCAGGCCAAAACTCCATCAAACAGCTCTTACACTAAAAGGGCATTATCATAATTTTCACAATTTCACAGTATTATTCCAACTTCAGTGTGGAAATGTATATAAAACAGGAAAATTATGTTTTTGACAGCACTTGACCTTAAAAAACCAACAAAATATATATAAATAAAATGGTTATGCTAGTGATTTCAGGGGACCTTTAAAACCGTCTTGTGAAAGAGGAGTGCACGGTGATCTCAGGGAATCTCATAACACATTGGAAAAGTTGATTAACAGATATATTGCTTCATTGAATTGTTAGTACACGGTAGGAACCCTACTTTTCTATGTTTGAGATATCAAGCTGACGGTTCACGTCTACAGGTGGTGCTGGCATCGTCCTCTCCGGTCTTCAGAGCCATGTTCACCAACGGCCTGAAGGAGTGTGGGATGGAGGTGGTGCCCATCGAGGGGATACACCCCCGGGTGAGTGTTACAACACATTTCATAAGACTTGCCACAGGCATGTAATAAACCTTTCTAGCTGTTGGCCTAAAGTAAAGTGTTAACCAATTCTACTGAAACCAACTGTATTTTCATGTGAGAATCGGTGAGTAATAGTAGTGAACACTGGATAGATGAGGGAGACCTGCGTAAGTAGGAGGGTGGGAAGACCGCCTTTCATCCAGGCGTGTCAGTAGAGCTAGACTTTTAGAAATCCCAGTTGTAATTATCCACGTTGCATTCAGGATAGGAAGGCAGTCAACTCCACGTTTTCCTACGAGGGACCAAAGATTGACTCCATAAGAAAGACAGTTGTATTTCCGTGGTAAAAATACGCGCTCGCACCTGCTTTTATCGCTGGCTTCTTTGTTCCAGCTGGTGCGTACTGAGTTAGCCCCGAGAGATCGTAATCATGCCGCTGCCTTTAGGCACGCAGACACACCAAGCTTACAGAGAGTGCAGGATTAGCCATGTTGACTAATGAGGGAACTGATAAACCAGCAGCTCTCTGACTGCTCTCTGTCATAGGCTCAGAACTGTGCCACACTGCCACGGCTTTGATAGTATTTATTGTGTTACTATTTTTGTTTGCGATTGTCTTACTTTTTAACTCTGCATTGTTGGGAAAGGGCTCGTGGCTAAGCATTTCACGCATGTGACAAATACAATTTGATTCGGTGGGTTTTATTTGATTGTGTAGTTCCTCAGTATTGAGGCAGATTGTAGTTCCTCAGTATTGAGGCAGATTGTGTCAGTCTGGACCCTCATGCAACAATAATGATGTAAATTAATCAACCCCTTTCTGTCTTCCTGTCTCTTCTAACTGTTCTAACTACTCTCGTCTCATTCTCTCTCACCTGCCCTCCACTCTCTTTTCCATCTGTCCCATCTCTTCTCTCCATCTCCAATCTTTTCTCTTCCTTTCTCTCTCTGCAAATCCCTCCTCTCTCTCCACATCCCTCCTTCTCTCTCTCCACATCCCTCCTTCTCTCTCTCCACATCCCTCCTTCTCTCTCTCCACATCCCTCCTTCTCTCTCTCCACATCCCTCCTTCTCTCTCTCAGGTGATGGGCAGGTTGATAGAGTTTGCCTACACGGCCAGCATCTCTGTGGGGGAGAAGTGTGTGATCCACGTCATGAACGGCGCCGTCATGTACCAGATCGACAGCGTGGTCAAGGCCTGCTGCGACTTCCTGGTTACGCAGCTGGACCCTAGCAACGCCATCGGCATAGCCAGCTTCGCCGAGCAGATCAGCTGCACGGAGCTCCATCAGAAAGCTCGGGAATATATCTACATGAACTTCAGCCAGGTATGTGGTGTAGATACTGTCTTCTGGGTTTTAGCAAATATCTACTTCCCCAGGGTCGGATGACCTCACGGATACTATTTTTATGTCTCTGCATCTAGTATGAAGGAAGTTGGAGGTAGTTTCGCAAGCCAATGCTAACAAGCATGTTATGACCTCTAATATCCTTCATACTGGACACAGAGGCATGCAATGGTATCCACGAGTTCATCTGACTCTGGGGATGTAGATAACAAGCTTCATCACCAACATCCCGAAGTATCCTTTTAAAACACACACATCCAGTTAGCTTTCCCCCCTCATAACTGATTCAGGATCAGCTTTGCCTAACCTCGTTTTTTGGGTTTTGCGATTCTCCAAACCATAGAGGTAGAATCCTTTTAAACTCATGAGGGGAGTGAACAAGTACACACTTCGGGGAGAATGATAGTCTCTTTTCTCCCCGCGAGTTGGAAAAGTTCAGTATCCAGAGCATGCTCACTGTTGATGGTACGAAGTGTTTCACCATGACACTTTGCTCCTTGACCTTTCGATATGTCCTATGGGTTTTCCCAGGAAATGACCACGTCGCCTGACTCCGATCAGTTGAAATAATTCAAGCAGATACTGTGCGTCTCTCCTTATCTTCATTTGATATGGATGAGTCATTCAGTCCACCTTATCGTTAGTTTCACCGTCACCGTCAGGCCATTCAGCTGCTATACAGATGAATGGCTTTTCTCAGATCTGTAGTCCCTTCCTGTAATTGGTGTCTTTGAAAAGCCATAGACCGTTTCCTCAAGTGACTCGCTGTGTTTAGTTAAGGGAAACGTCAAGGCTTTGCTAGGGTGGAGCACCACCACCTGCACCACAGTTTGTCATCACTGAGCAAATAGTCTCAGCTGTTACTGTACACCATCTTCGTTTCTGTTCTGCTTTGGCCCTTGGTGAACACTCAACATGAATAATCGTACTATTGTGTGGTGTGGGTTAGGTGAGTGTGTGTTGGGTTAGTTTTGTGCGTGAGTTGGGTGAGTCGTGTGGAATCAGAGCGTTGTGTGGGCGGGCTCATGGGGGTTTACCTGTATGTTCAATGTACAGGCAGTCAGTCTGCATAACTTCACAGGGAGTCAGACTGAAACTGTTTCCATGGAAGAGCTGGTTGGCTGGCTGGTTAACAGGGAGAGATGTCTTATATATATTCTGCAAAGATCACTATCTCTCTCTCTCTCTCTCTCTCACACACACACATACATACACACACACACACACACAACCAAAAGAATGATCATGAGTCATAATAAGATGAATACCAAAGGTGTACTGTGTGATTCAGTGTACTCCATTGAATAAAAATGTTTTCAAAATGCTTCGTTACTCCGCTTTTTAATTCTAGAAGCCTAACAATTGCCCAGGCACCATATCCAATAATTCCTGGTTATTCTCCATGACTTCATTTTAGACCGGCAACCAAGTGATGCTTTTCTTAGAACAGTCTCTTTTCCTCCTCCTCACCCGTAGGTGGCGACCCAGGAGGAGTTCTTCAACCTCTCCCAATGCCAGCTGGTCACTCTCATCAGCCGCGACGAACTCAACGTGCGCTGTGAGTCGGTGGTCTTTCAGGCTTGTGTGGCGTGGGTCCGGTACGACCGGGAGAACCGGCGGCCCTACGTCCAGGCCCTGCTCCAGGCCGTGCGGTGCCACTCCCTTACCCCACACTTCCTCCAAGCCCAGCTGCAGTCTCTGGAGTGGGACGACCAGTGTAAAGACTACCTGGCTCAGATCTTCCAGGACCTCACCCTCCACAAGCCCACCAAGGTGAGATGGTTGGTTGGTATTTTGTGTAAAATAAAATGTTTACAGTTAAAGTTCAAAAGTTCCACCCTCCATTGTTTCTGATGTGCTTCAATGACCTTGCTGCTGTATCTAGCACTTAACGTCCAATACTGATGCCAAGAACCTTGATTAAATAAAGTTTTAAAAAACTGCAAAGCCGGCCTCCCGAGTGGCGCAGCGGTCTAAGGCACTGCAACGCAGTGCTTGAGGCGTCACTACAGACCCGGGTTCAATCCCAGGCTGTGTCACAACCGGCCGTGACCGGGAGTCCCATAGGATGCCGCACAATTGGCCCAGCGTCGTCCAGGTTAGGGGAGGGTTTGGCCGGGGGCTTTACTTGGCTCATTGCTCTCTCCTTGTGGCAGGCCGGGCGCCTGCAGGCTGACTTCGGTCGTAAGTTGAACAGTGTTTCCTCCGACACATTGGTGAAGCTGATTTCCGGGCGGGTGGGTGTTGTAAGCGGGCGGGTGTTAAGGAGCGTGGTTTGGCAGGTCATCGACCTTTGCCTCTCCAGAGCACGTTGGGGAGTTGCAGCGATGAGACAAGATCAGAATTGACATTGGGAGGCAAAAAAGGGGATAAAAAAAAATATCAAAAATATTTACAACGTATTTTTCTCCAAGGTAATCTCCTGATGGATCAATTGATTGATACATTTATGTGGTCCTCCTAGGTGATCTCGTGCCGCACGCCCAAAGTGCCCCAGCTCATCTACACGGCAGGGGGATACTTCCGTCAGTCCCTGTCTTATCTGGAAGCCTACAACCCCTGTACTGGGGCCTGGCTGAGGCTAGCTGACCTTCAGGTCCCCCGGAGTGGCCTGGCTGCCGTGGTCATCTCTGGGCTGTTCTACGCTGTCGGAGGAAGGAACAACGCTCCTGACGGGAATATGGACTCAAACACGTTGGATTGTTATAATCCCATGAACAACTGCTGGTTGCCTTGTGCTCCCATGAGTGTACCCAGGAACAGAATAGGAGTGGGGGTGATTGACGGGATGATCTATGCTGTCGGAGGGTCGCATGGATGTATTCATCATAACAGCGTGGAGAGGTTCGTAGAACTGAGATCTGATTTGGAGGTTTGATGAAGGGAGCTGGAGTTGCGTTTTTATGTCCTTAGGTTGGGGTTATGATTGGTTGGGTATGTAGGATTGGAACAGTGCCCTTTGCGCCATAGGACTTGGTATTTTCTGTCCGGAGAAAAGTGATGTTATACAAGGAAGTAAACTCAGCAAAAAAAAGAAACGTCCCTTTTTCAGGACCCTGTCTTTCAAAGATAATTTGTAAAAATCCAAATAACTTCACAGATCTTCATTGTAAAAGGTTTAAACACTGTTTCCCATGCTTGTTCAATGAACCATAAACAATTAATGAACATGCACATGTGGAACGGTCATTAAGACTAACAGCTTACAGACGGTAGGCAATTAAGGTCACAGTTATGAAAATGTAGGACACTAAAGAGGCCTTTCTACTGACTCTGAAAAACACCAAAAGAAAGATGCCCAGGGTTCCTGCTCATCTGCGTGAATGTGCCTTAGGCATGCTGCAAAGAGGCACGAGGACTACAGATGTGGCCAGGGCAATAAATTGCAATGTCCGTACTGTGAAACGCCTAAGACAGCGCTACAGGGAGACAGGATGGACAGCTGATCATCCTCGCAGTGGCAGACCATGTGTAACAACTCCTGCACAGGGTCGGTACATCTGAACATCACACATGCAGGACAGGTACAGGATGGCAACTGCCCGAGTTACACCAGGAACGCACAATCCCTCCATCAGTGCTCAGACTGTCCGCAATAGGCTGAGAGAGGCTGGACTGAGGGCTTGTAGGCCTGTTGTAAGGCAGGTCCTCGCCAGACACCACCGGCAACAACGTTGCCTATGGGCACAAACCCACTGTCGCTGGACCAGACAGGACTGGCAAAAAGTGCTCTTTACTGACAAGTCACGGTTTTGTCTCACCAGGCGTGATGGTCAGATTCGCGTTTATCGTCGAAGGAATGAGCGTTACACCAAGGCCTGTACTCTGGAGCGGGATCGATTTGGAGGTGGAGGGTCCATCATGGTTTGGGGCGGTGTGTCACAGCATCATCGGACTGCACTTGTTGTCATTGCAGGCAGTCTCAACGCTGTGCGTTACAGGGAAGACATCCTCCTCCCTCATGTGGTACCCTTCCTGCAGGCTCATCCTGAGATGACCCTCCATCATGACAATGTCACCAGCCATACTGCTCGTTCTGTGCGTGATTTCCTGCAAGACAGGAATGTCATTGTTGACCATGGCCAACGAAGAGCCCGGATCTCAATCCCATTGAGCACGTCTGGGACATGTTGGATCGGCGGGTGAGAGCTAGGGCCATTTCCCCCCAGAAATATCCGCGAACTTGCAGGTGCCTTGGTGGAAGAGTGGGGTAACATCTCACAGCAAGAACTGGCAAATCTGGTGCAGTCCATGAGGAGGAGATGCACTGCAGTACTTAATGCAGCTGGTGGCCATACCAGATACTGACTGTAACTTTTGATTTTGACCCCCCCTTTGTTCAGGGACACATTATTCCATTTCTGTTAGTCACATGTCTGTGGAACTTGTTCAGTTTGTCTCAGTTGCTGAATCTTGTTATGTTCATACAAATATTTACACATGTCAAGTTTGCTGAAAATAAGCGCAGTTGACAGAGAGAGGACGTTTCATTTTTTGCTGCGTTTATATACAGGACATATTTTTTTATCTCAAGGAAAGTATTTGTTGTTTGTGCCTAAAAATAAACCAGGAAGAAATGACTTTGTCACGATTTTCCAACCTCACACTGAATATAGTCCAGTTGGTTGATTTTGTGGGCGTGTATCTCTATCCTGCTCCGCAGGTTTTGTCAGTGTGTTTGACTGACAGTGTCTGTCTGTCCCCTCCTACTCAGGTATGACCCAGACAGGGACCAGTGGCACCTGGTGGCCCCCATGTTGACGCGGCGTATCGGGGTGGGCGTGGCGGTCATCAACCGGCTGCTGTACGCGGTGGGCGGGTTCGACGGAACACACCGCCTCTCCTCCTCAGAGTGTTATAACCCAGAGAGGGATGAGTGGAGGAGCATGGCTGCCATGAACACTGTGCGCTCTGGGGCAGGTAAGGAGCAAAGGGAGCACACTGACTTTGGACAGAATTTACGGTTTGATTCTCTACCCTTCTCTCGACGTGTGTACTTACACGCCCCTTAATTTATTTAAAAGGCATGGACAGGAATATGGTGGAGACTCTCCAGCCATGCTTGCACAAATCCAATGTTTTCAAATTGATTTTAAATGCACTTTTCTGGGTGAAGGGTGGAGATTCAGAGTGAAACCTGTGTGTAGGCCTAAAGTCCCACCTATGTCAAGAAGGCCCTTCTAATAATGAACTTTGACCCATCAGGTGTGTGTGCGCTGGGGAACCGTATCTACGTGTTGGGGGGCTACGACGGCACCAACCAGCTGAACACAGTGGAGCGCTACGATGTTGAGACTGACACCTGGAGCTTTGCCGCCTCCATGAGGCACCGGCGCTCTGCCCTGGGGGTTACCGCGCACCATGGGAAGATCTATGTACTGGGTGGGTATTGTAAAAGGTTCCACTGCAACAATGCTTTAGCGTAATTATGAGTCATTTGCTTCGGGGGGGAAGAATTCTTTCTCTGAACACCGTAAACAAAGCCCTGGAGCCCCAAATACCCATGTTGTTTTAGCTAATACATTATGACAGAATCAACCCCCATATGATGTGCAGTATTTAGTACTACAGTGTTTAGGTCACGTTTAGTTGTCCAGTGTCGAAGTGACATAGAGAGAGCATATCTTATTGTTTTTATTAATTTATTTTGTTGCATTGTTATTTATTTTTGATCATTTGTTGAGAGACGTATCTGGTGGTGACTCATGGGAGGACAGGACTGATTATGGCAAGTCATTATATTTGTCAGCTAGCTCCATTTTGAATGATGCAGCAGCAACACCTGGTAAACAGCCTTGGCTTTTTGGCCTCCTGCTCTGGTTCCTAGAGGGAAGTGGACTGCGGCGTGAGGTGATGCAGAGGCTCGCCTCGTAGGGCGCTATTCAGGACTACTGCTGAGGTGTGGTGGTCTTATTTGCGCTTTTACAGTCCCCTAAGCATGACCCAGATGGGTGCTACATTTCAGTAGTGGATGATCCAGCCTGATGTAGAGAGGAGGAGCTGTGAGCATCGACAGACAACGAGGTACTTGATGAAGAGTTCCATGGCCTGTCTGTCAGATGTCTCTACCTCCCTGCCTGGCTTTTCCATCAATACTTCCTCCGGCCATAATACTACCTTTCTGAACTGCCCATGATGAAAGACCATCGCCCAATAACAACCAGATCCTTCTATATATTTTTTTTGTTAAATTGTTGTTGTTTTTTTTAAAGCAACTTTGCGATTTCAACGTGTAATGAAAAGACCTATATAAAATACATGTATTATTATTTACATTTGAGATACAATTCTCATATGTTATAAAAGTGTTATAAATCCCATCCTATGTCCTAAAGAGTGCTTCTCCTCTCCGTTCTACAGGAGGTTATGACGGGAACACGTTCCTGGACAGCGTGGAGTGTTATGAACCGGAGACGGACACGTGGTCGGAGGTGACCCGCATGATGTCGGGCCGCAGTGGCGTGGGCGTGGCCGTTACCATGGAGCCCTGCCAAAAGGACCTGGCCCAGTGTCTGAAGCATGAGAGGACGGAGGTCACTGGCGGTTGTGAGGGTGTTAGTTTGGGGTGTTCAGGGACAGGAGGGGACTCTGGATCGTACCATAACTCCAGACACGGTGCCTTCGGCAAGGGGACTTGAGTCGTACGCTCTCCACCATTCCTGGCTCAGTCCTCTTCAGTCTTCCATGGAAATGCGCCCCCGCCTTGAATAGAAGACAGGAACACAGGTCTTCTGAAAAACACAAGATCTCAGAGGCCCTCCCTAGCCATGTTGGTTTCACACAACTTCAGTCATATGTGACAAGTTGTTTAATGATAAATTGTATATAGTTTATGATCTAGCACGTTGATTCACTCACTGTTCCTGCGATAACAATGCAGATGGGCAAAGTCATAGAAATAGGAGTTCTAGATTGTTTAATCTGTTCAAATCTACTTCTATGTGCTCCATACCACCACAGTAGCACTATACCTTCCTCTTGGACCAATGTTTCCCTGGTCTACACCAAGAGGAGAAAGGGCTGTACAATGTATTTGAAAGGCTACTAACTAACCTCTGTCTACTAAATTAGTAGTCACTTTTTTTCTATTTCAAGACCAGCCTGTGCAGATAAACCAAATATTTTTGGGAAGGGAAGAAATATACAACATTGCATACCTTCAAACAACAAGAAAGTGTACCTTTTGCTGAGAATTTTCCTGAACAGCAGTAAATGCAAACTTGTAGTGCATTCAAGGTTTAAAAAGGCTTCTAAAGTTTGAATTTTCCACTTAAAAATGTTAGATTTGATTTTACCTAATGAAAAATGGATCAACCCTACACAAAAAATGGCCCTTAGTAATTATAATTCACATTTTCTGTTGCTGCAGGATTATTTTCCTACTGTAGCAAACTGGCTCAAAGGAAAGATCTTACATCTGTAGTACTTTTGGCAAAGTCTGGACAAATGGGGAATTTTAGGGTTTTCCTAATATAAGTGCCATTACTATGCCTGCTGGCATGATTACCACCATCAGTATACAGACCACTCTCTGGTGGCAAGAAAGCACGTTGGTGCTCGGGCTGAGGGTTGGAGACTTAGCCTACAGTGGTCGAAGTAGGCCTAGAGAGCCCCAAGACTGAGTCTAGATACTATCGGCTCAATAGCGTCGCAAACCAATCATAAAGAATATGTGGGATGGGAATGTACTGAAAAGTGTTTAGAGTAGGGAACTCACAAGGACCGCCCATAAGGACAAAGAAGTGTCAATTAATTTTAAAACATTACACACAAATATATCTCCAATCTCCCCCTGCGATTGCTTTTGGGTTTTAACACTCGTACGCACATCTGGCCAAACCACGGGTCAAGTGACCATTGTTGTGCATTTAGTCACATTGATAATGTCACTAAATGGGAAGAAGAGAAAAAAAAGGGTGGAGTCCCAAATGGCACCCTATTCCCTATATCGTGCACTATGTTTGACCAGAGCCCTATGGGCCCTTATCAAGAGTAGTGCACTAAATATTTCCTGAGACTCGCACTGAATTGAATTCCGCTGCTCTCTCGATGGAGAAGGAATGTCAGTGGGCCGGAGCCTGCCAAAACTAAATTGGGAATAGAGTGCTATTTAGTACAGGCTACTTAAAGAAATGTATTTGTAACAGCGGTTTAATTAAACTACAAAGGTTTTTTTTAAGTGATGTTTTGTACATTGATATTATATTCCAATAGAGTCTTGTACAGAAGAATTTAAGAGCTGAAGTTTTTTATTTATTAATTTTGTCCTTTTTTTTTCTTGTTTGCTTTGACTGACTACAACGACTTCGTATTAAAATTGGACTCTGATATTGTTTTCCTGCTAATGAGAAGCATGCATTGTATTTAGGCATGCCTGTTGAATGCCTGCATTTGTAAAGAAAGGTTGCCTCTTTTGAAAGGGACTTTTTCCCCTCTTCTTAGTAGTTAAAGAAATGTAATAGAATATTTAAAGAAATGCTTTGTACATTTTTCAGCAAACAAACACTGTACAAAACACATTGTATATTAAAATATGTTTATTTTAACAGTGGCATATGTTTGTCGAAATCCCAGTTCTGGGCTCGTATTCACACAGCGTCTGATTTAAAAATGCTGATATAGGATACGTTTTTGCCTTTTCGATCAAAATGAATAGAGGGGGATCTGAGCCTAGTTTAGCAATACTCCAATTAGCTTTGAGAGAAAGGCACCTGGATCCGGTTCGTTAGAACCAAAGATGAACTTGGCCTTACGATACTTTCGGTAAACCGGGCCCTGATCAGGGACTACACAAAGACGGTACAGTACGACAATGGGCAGAAACTGCTTCTCTAATAGAAATCACAGACCACGCTAAATTCATGTGCAGAAACACGTAATCGGTTCTAACGTTCTACTCGCGCCAAACTGCGCATGTGCGAGCCGTCAATTCAAAGGCATGCCTTCGATATATCGTTGTTTTTGAAGAAAATTAGAACTTGTCAGTTTGTCACTTTCAGGAGGTTAGTCTTAACATGCTCAGCTACTTAAGACATTGTCTCGAATCTCGGTTGTGCCTTTTAGATTTCGAAAACGTTTACCACCAAGGAAGATTTTTTCCACTTCTCTAATTGACTTCTATAACGCCAAACTCCGACCTGGTCTGCTTCACAAGCGTTCCCGGAAGTCTCGCAATATTGCTCCTCTGGGTTTAGAAACTCTATGATCTGCATCATGTTGCCACAAGATGGCGCCTAAACACAGATTTTCGTCATACCACCAGATGGCCACGATTTCACAAATGACTGATGATAACATTGATGATGTGGATTATGGATTAAATTTGCAATATTAAAATAATAGTTAACATATTTTACTATTAAGGGTTTGTTTCATATTTGTTCAATATTATTTCTTATTTTATAATGTAACTACAAACTGTAGGCTATAAACCAAGTAATTAAGTGTAAGTACTGGCCATTCATGATGACTTGACATTTCGCATTCCCTTGGTGAATCTGGCAGCGGTATGCAAAATAGGCACTGGGCTACAGTAGATTTAGATAAGTAGCCTAAACTCAACTCCATATACACTACATGACCAAAAGTATGTGGACACCTGCTCGTCGAACATCTCATTCCAAAATGATGGTAATTAATATGGAGTTTGTACACCCATTTGCTGCTACTTCAGTCTCCGCCCTTCTGGGAAGGCTTTCCTCTAGATGTTGGAACATTGTTGTGGGGACTTGCTTCCATTCAGCCACAAGAGCATTAGTGAGGTTCGACACTGATGTTGGGCAATTAGGCTGGACTCGCACTCAGCGTTCCATTTCATCCCAATGGTGTTTGAACCATGAAAAACTGCCCCGGACCATTATTGCTCCTCCACCAAACTTTATAGTTAGCACTATGCATTGGGGCAGGTAGCGTTCTCCTGGCATCCGCCAAACCCAGATTCGTCAGTAGGACTGCCAGATGGTGAAGAGGGAGTCATCACTCCAGAGAACACGTTTCCACTGCTCAAAAGTCCATTGGAGGCAAGCTTTACACCACTCCAGTCGACGCTTGGGTTTGCAGATGGTTATCTGCGTTATTGTCCCTGGGTGCTGCAATCTATAGTTTTTGCAAAAAAATAGCATTTTAATAGATGCCTGTAAAATTGCGCCGCGAAATCCAATGGAGTTTGAAGTTTGCCACTTCGAGCATGCACTGCCAGTCTTATGGATAATTTTATAAAGATAAATTATTTAACGCTAACTGTGTACTTGTGCTTGTCCTGATTGTTATTGAGTTGTAAGTGGGTGTTGCAATCCATAGTTTTTATATTAAAAAAAAATGGCATTCTATGCATCCCCTGACAAAACTAAGCTGTTCCTTCTCAATGGCTCCCTTGGTGGAGGTCGCGTAAAATGCTTTTTTTTTAACTAATGGTTGCAGCACCCAAATAAATAACGCAGTTACACAGGCCAAATAGTTACAAGGTACACATTAAAGAATGGGCATTACTGCAAGTATCGACTGATACTGACTCAATGTAGTCGGAGGTACCCTCTGCCGACCCTCATCGCAACTCGGCTCCATTGAAAAGTATGGAGTTGAGTTATATAAATGATTATACTGACCAAGAAAGAAACAAAAAATGCTGAATAATAATGATGATGCACTTCTCTTCATTCTAGATCAATGTCAAGGTGACATTCCTATTTAATAGCCTATGTAAGCAAAAAATGGACACATCCGTAGATTTTTTTTGCCACACTGTCACTGGGTGGGCAAGTCAAAGTAAGATTAAGCGTCGATGCGTCGTACGTATTTTAGGAGGCGGAAGGCTTGCATTACCTGTATGGACTTCGACAATCCTGTGTGGGTGGTAGGCTACTGAACGACACCTCACACTCAAACAACTATCTCAAACTTAAACTTGGGTCCATGTTGTCATCGACTAAAAGCCGAAAACAATAAGTATTTCCCCGCCTCAATAGCCTATTAACTTGCTGGCAGCGATGGGTCGGAGTTCTGATACTTTTTGTTAGGAGGGAAACTCGCGGACTACCCCCCGGTGGATCTCGCACGAGCTCAGGTAAATTGAAACAATTCATATCAGAAATATTTGAGAACTTTTGGTTCTTTAAACGTATTCTTTATCTTTCATACATTTGAACTTTAAAAAAAAAAAAATTATGACTTGTTTTGAAAATAGATTATGTGAAAAAGATTACAAACTACTTTTGTAAACGAAAATTGTGTCTTCAATTTTGTGTGACAGATGCTTTTCTCACAAGGTATGGCAGAGACCATAACGAACTGTAAAATCAATTGGCTCATGTGCAATAAGCTGTGTTTTCCTGATTCATTGTGTAGTGTACTGTAATACATGTGTCATAAAAGTGTAGGATACTTTCACAAAGCATGTCGAAATGTTTATGGTTTTGGTCAATATAAGTAAGGTTTTCAGAATGAAGTAGTTGCATTCTCAGTCATTAGCTAGGCTATTTGCTTTAAATACACTGACACGAGGGAGACAAAATTACTAAGCCTGTTGTGAAATGGTCATGTACCTCTTGAATTTAAAACACCCAAGATATGATTACCTCAACTGTATCACTTTCCTTAGAGACCTCTCTTAGCTATCAGCCATTGTTGTCTTGTCATACATTACAGAACAAAAATATAAACACAATATGCAAACATTTCAAAGGTTTTACTGAGTTACAGTTCATATAAGGAAATCAGTAAATTGAAATAAATTCATTAGGCCCTAATCTATGGATTTCACATGACTGAGAATGCAGATATACATCTGTTGTTCACAGATACCTTTAAAAAAGTTAGGGGCATGGATCTTGCCTAGTTAAATAAAGGTTAAATAACAATATTTTTTTAAATAAGAAAACCAATCAGTATCTGGTGTGACCATCATTTGCCTCATGCAGCACGACACATCTCCTTCGCATAGAGTTGATCAGGCTGTTGATGGTGGCCTGTGGAATGTTGTCCCACTCCTCTTCAATGGCTGTACGAAGTTGCTGGATATTAACGGGAACTGGAACACGCTGTCGTAAACGTTGATCCAGAGTATCCCAAACATGCTCAATGGGTGAAATGTCTGGTGTGTATGCAGGCCATGGGAGAATTGGGACATTTTCAGCTTCTAGGAATTGTGTACGGCACATTTTAGAATGGCCTTTTATTGTCCCCAGCACATGGTGCACCTGTGTAATGATCATGCAGTTTAATCAGCTTCTTGATATGCCACACCTGTCAGGTGGATGGATTGTCTTGGCAAAGGAGAAATGCTCACTAACAGGGATGTAAACTAATTTGTGCACAAAATTTGAAAGAAATAAGCCTTTATTGCATATGGAACATTTCTGGCATCTTTTATTACAGCTCATGAAACATGGGACCAACACTTTACATGTTGCGTTTATGTTTTTGTTCAGTGTACTTTGTCCACTTTGGACTACAGTTCCGGTTACAGGCCGGCCACTCATTTTCCAATGCAAGGCTGATAGATACTGTAGGAGACACCTCAGGAGAAACATATTCTATTCCCTCCCCAACCCCTTTCGAAAACACAAAATAAATCTTTCTTCCTAAATTATAGGTTATTATCAGGTCGAGGCATGTTGCTTATAATCCAGTCTTTGTGTAAGATGAGTTTTCTATGCAGGTTGGCATTTAGTGTCATGAATCTTGCCCTGGAGGTTAGAGACTTCTCTAATGCCCAGAAAGTTCAGATTCAAACTCCCATTCACCAGCCCTGCAAGAGTCATAATGTCAAAATACACTCAGTGGCCAGTTTATTAGGCACACCAGCCTGTTCCCAAAATGGATCGCTCCTTAGTCACAGGGCTGTGGCTTGTTGTATAAAGCAGGCAGACAGGCATCGAGGCATTCAGTTACTGTTCGATTGAATGTTAGAATGGGCAAAACGAGTGGCCTAAGGGACTTTGAGCGTTGTATGATCGTTGGTGCCAGGCGCGCCAGATCCAGTATCTCAGAAACGTCCGCCATCCTGGGGTTTTCACGCATGACACTGTCTAGAGTTTACAGAAAATGGTGCGACAAACAAAATGGCCCCATCCTGCCTGGTATCAACGGTACAGGCTGGTGGCGGTGGTGTACTGGTGTGGGGAATTTTTTCCTGCCAATAGTTAGGTCCCTTGATAGCAATTGAGCAACAATTGAATGACATGCACCGAAAAAGTCAGGCTGTTTGGAGGCAAAGCGGGGCCCGACCGATACTCAATAGGTGTACCTAATAAATTGTCCATGTACGTTCGTTACTCACCAAATTTTCGCTGAGCAACTATCTTCATTTACTCCCGTAACGGCCGGTATGCAATTCCAAAAAAAATTGCTTGTAAATGTTTACTTAGACCTTATTTGAAAGTACCTACCGGCCGTAACGGGGGTAAATGAAGATAGTTGCTCAGCGAAACTCTTTGGTGAGTCACAAACATATTTTGACATTATAACGCTTTCAGAGTTGGTGAATGGGAGTTTGAATCGGAGCTTCCTGGGTGCTAGAGAGGTCTCTAACGCACAGATACTGGGGCACCCTGTAGGCAGCTCTGCAGAGTGGTCACTAGCTGGCACAGCCACAAAGACATAAAATCAGATTTTAACCCTAACCTTGACCACACTGCTAACCCTAATCCCTAACCCTAACTTTAAATACAGACCAAAAAGCTCATTTTTACAATATAGTCAATTTTGACTTTACAGCTTGCCCATATAGCGGAAATTGTTCGGTTCTGCCTCCAGGGCAAAATTCATGACAGTAAACGTCAACCTGCATCTTCTAATGTGAAGCAGGCTTACTATAACATTAAACATGGATACTTTGTAATATAGTGACTATAACTAAATCCATACATTATGATATAGTCATATGTTGCTTATGATATGCTTATTTTTGGTTTAATCCTCAACTGGTCACTTCCTCATTCTTTCTGCATCCTCCACTTCTTCCTCACTTTGCTACAGTGATCAGGATGATACCAGTAACTGAGTTCCGGAACTTTGCCTCATCACAGAACCCCGAGTTCCGGGTTCTAAAGCCATGGTGGGATGTGTTCTCGGAATACTTATGTATCGCCATGCTCATGATTGGAGTGTTCGGATGCACCTTACAGGTAAGACTAAACTCAAACAAACTAACTACCAATGAAGGTATACATTTTCATTGAATGATGAGTAGATTTAAGTCAAAACTGGAACATTCACTGTCTTCTTGGTAAGCAACTCCAGTGTAGAGTTGGCCTTGTGTTTTAGGTTTTTGTCCTGCTGAATTTATCTTCCAGTGCCTGGTGGAAAGCAGACTGAACCAGGTTTTCCTCTAGGGTTTTGCCTGTGCTTAGCTCCATTCCATTTCTTTTGTATCCTGAAAAATCCCCAGTCCTTAACAATTACAAGCATACCCATAACATGATGCAGCCACCACTATGCTTGAAAATATGGAGAGTGGTACTGAGTAATGTGTTGTATTGGATTTGTCCCAAACATAACAATTTGTATTCAGGACAAAAAGTATATTGCTTTTCAATTTTTTTGCAGTTTTACTTTAGGGCCTTGTTGCAAACAGGATGCATGTTTTGGAATATTTTTATTCTGGCACAGACTTCCTTCATTTCACTCTGTCATTTAGATTAGTATTGTGGAGTAACTACAGTGTTGTTGATCCATCCTCAGTTTTCTCCTATCACAGCCATTAAACTCTGTAACTGTTTTAAAGTCACCATTGGCCTCATGGTTTCCTTCCTCTCTGACAACTGAGTTAGGAAGGACGCCTGTATCCTTGTAGTGACTGGGTGTATTTATACACCATCCAAAGTGTCATTAATAACATCACCATGCTCAAAGAGATATTCAATGTTTGTTTCTTATTTTATTTTTACCCATCTACCAATAGGTGCCCTTCTTTGCGAGGCATTGGAAAACCTCCCTGGTCTTTGTGGTTGAATCTGTGTTTGAAATTCCCTGCACGACTGTGGGACCTTAGAAATAATTGGATGTGTGGGGCACAGAGATGAGGTAGTCATTCCAAAATCATGTTAAACACTATTATTGCACACAGAGTGAGTCCATGCAACTTATTATGTGACTTGTTCACTTAAGCAGATTTGTACTCCTGAATTTATCTAGGCTAGCCATATCAAAGGGGTTGAATACTTATTGACTCAAGACATTTCAGCTTTACATTTTTGATTAATTTGTAAGAAAAATAACAAAGTTCCACTTTGACATTCTGGGGTATTGTGTGTAGGCTAGTGACCAAAAAAATCAGAATTGAATCCATTTTAAATTCAGGCTGACCCACCTGAGAAAGTCAAGCTTTTGTAAGGCACCGTTCTAATCGGAGGGGGGGGGTATTTTTCTTCTAATATTTTTAGTTTTTTTTATTGTGATTTATCAGTGGGTGCTGCAGCACCCTCAGCACCGTTAGTTCTTGAGGCTATGGAGGCCGATGACATCAGTCAGAGTAATGATGGCCAACTATTGAAGTTTGCAGTTTTGTCCAAAAAAAATACTATTTTGTTCAAAACATTATTTTTTACCCTTAAGTGTGTGTATATTACTGTATTTATTCTTGAGATATTGTTTTTCAACAGGAAAAATTCAAAAGATAGCTGGAGTGCGTCTTTAAAGCACATAGCAGATTAGCCCCCGGGGCATCATTGCAACAGCTGAATGTAAGCATCTAATGGAACTGTTGGATCTAGACAGGTTTTGGCAGTGTGTAGCCTGTAGCGATAAGAATAGGTGTGCCTACAGTATATGAAATAAAAATACTTGGCATTACTTACTTTATGTAAATTAAATGTAATAAATGTACCTGTTATTAGTGATATGTGAGGTCAACTTAAAAAGAGAATTAATGTACAATCATATGTAGAAAGCATTTGGCCCTGGATTATGAAAACATTTTAGATTTGATTAGTGTGTCCTGTTTGAATCTACTCCTGCCACGTAACAAAGCATTCTTATCAGTGGTGGTGACCTCCAAGTGGGAAGGGAAAAGAGAGACACATTAACTAGTGTTTCCCCTATATTATGATATATACCGCCGCTGCTAAATCGACCAATGTTTCCCCTGGAATCAGGTCACTAACTCTGTATTTAATATGTCATCTTCTCATCACACGATCCTAATCATTGGTTGATATCAGACCTGGGTTCAAGCGGTATTTAAAAGAAAACAAATACTATTTGAACCCATGGCTGTTAGATATCAACTGGAACAGGAAAGAAAAAGATCCCCAAAATCTAAGCCTTATGTTATGTAGGTGGCTACTCTGCATGTTGTTCCATTACCTAATCTTTCCAATAGCACTCACTCTGCTTCTCTTTCTCTTTTTCCCTCCCTCTCTCCATCATAGCTCACCCAGGAGAAGATCTCCTGCCTTCCCAGCCATTTCTCCAGCTCAACTCCAGAGGCCATCGATTGCAGCCACATCCGCGGCCACGGCGAGAACGAGACATGGGAGCACCATACCTTAGTCAAGCCCGTCAGGTAGGTAGCCTAGAGCTAGAGGTTAGAATCCCAGCTCCTAAGGTGGGAAATCTGGTGGCCAGATAAAGCAAAAAGACACATGCATATTTGGATAGTTTGGATCTGTTGATAAGTAACTTCTTGCTAAGGTTAGGGTTAGGTTTAGAATAAGGTTTACGTTTAGAGTATAGTATTTGGGTTAGAGCGAGGTTAGTAGATAGTTAGTTCAAATGTTACTGATAGTCTGTACAGCATCTACAGATGGACTATCCAAATTCTTCTTTTACAGCCCCATCATCCGGGAGGTGTATGGACGCAAGAACAACCTTGACATCCACCAGTACATCTTCGTCAACCATTACTGCTACGAACGAGCCGTGCACTGGTACGGCAAGTACTTCCCCTACCTGGTGGTAATCCACACATTGATCTTCATGGTGGCCAGCAGCTTCTGGTTCAAGTTCCCTGGGACGTCGTCCAAGATCGAGATCTTTGTCACCATCCTGGGGAAGTGTTTCGACTCGCCATGGACCACCCGGGCGCTGAGTGAGGTGTCTGAGGAGCGTGGCGAGGAAAAGATGGTGATATGGAGGAAGAACACCATGTCGAAGTCGATGGCATCGGCGTTCGCTGCCTCGCCGGACAGTGAGCCAGGGGTGGAGGAGGAGATGGTGGGACTTCTCCGGCAGTCGTCCATCAAGTCAAATCCAGAGAAGAAGAACCCGGAACTACAGCCAGCGGATTCACTCTTGGACAAGAAGGAAGGGGAGCAGGCTAAAGCTCTGTTCGAGAAGGTGAAGAAGTTCAGAACGCATGTGGAGGAGGCAGATCTGCTCTACCTGATGTACGTTCTCCAGACCTCCCTCAAGGTCTTCAAGTTTGTCCTCATCACCTGTTACAGCGCTGCATTGGTCCCCAACATTGAGATTGTAGTTCGTTGCTCAGTTCCTCCGGAGCTGACCGGCTTCGAAATCTACTGCTGCAACCACACGAAAGCCCACCTCTTCTCCAAGCTGTGCTACTGTTACATCTGCTTTGTGGGAGTCTACGGACTTCTGTGCATCTACACCCTCTATTGGCTCTTCCATCGACCTCTTAAAGAGTACTCCTTTGAGCATGTTAGACTGGAGACGGGTATCAACGACATCCCAGATGTCAAGAACGACTTTGCGTTCCTCCTCCACCTCAGCGACCAGTACGATGCGCTCTACTCCAAACGCTTCGCCGTCTTTCTCTCCGAGGTCAGCGAGAGCCGTCTTCGCCAGGTCAACCTCAACCACGAGTGGCCCGGCAAGAAGCTGCGGGGACGCCTCTCCCGGAACGCCGACAACCGTCAGGAACTCCATCTCTTCATGCTCCCGGGTCTTCCCGACACCGTCTTCGATGTTCCTGAAGTGGAATCTCTCAAACTGGAGCTGCTAAACAACGTGACTATTTCCTCCAGTGTAATCCAGCTAGGTTCTCTCCAGGAGCTGTCCCTCATCCACTGCCCAGCCAAGCTCCACCTGGCTGCCCTGACCCACCTCAGAGAGAACCTCAAGGTCCTCCGGCTAGCCTTTGAAGGACTGGAGCAGGTACCAATGTGGATGTACACACTTCAGAGTCTCGAAGAGCTTCACCTGAGTGGCCCTTTGACCCACGAACTCTCCCGCAGTGCAACGTTAGACTCCCTGAGAGAACTCAAAGCTCTAAGAGTCCTGACGCTTCGCAGCCGCCTAACCAAGATCCCTCCGAGTGTTGGGGATGTGGCAGTCAACCTCCAGCGTCTCTGCATCTATAATGAGGGCCTCAAACTACAAGCCTTTAGCAGCCTCAAGAAGTTGACCAACCTGGCCTCTCTGGAGCTGACAGGATGCGAGCTGGAGCGCATCCCCAGTGCGGTCTTCAGCCTGTCAAGCCTGCAGGAACTGGACCTGAAGGAAAACAAGCTGACGACAGTAGAGGAGATCTTGAGTCTACAACATTGCCGGCGCCTGGTAACACTTCGTCTCTGGCACAACGGCATCACCTACATCCCTGAGCACATTGCTAAGCTAAAGTCCTTAGAGACGCTGAACGTCAGTTGGAACAAGCTCCGGAAACTTCCGTCACGTCTCTTCTACTGCACCAAGCTCCGGCACTTGAACCTGTCCCACAACCAGCTCACGTCGCTACCAGCTGAGGTAGGGATACTCCAGAGTCTCCAGTTCTTCTCAGCAGCCTTTAACTCCCTGGAACAGCTGCCGGAGGAGCTGTTCTCCTGCAAGAGGCTCAAGACCCTGGCGTTGGGAAACAACTGCCTGCTCTCGCTTAGCCCCAGGGTGGCTAACTTGGCCCAGCTAGTGCGCCTGGAGCTCAAGGGGAACAGACTAGACTCTCTACCTCCTGAGATAGGGGACTGTCCCCTGTTGAAGACCAGTAATCTTGTGGTAGAGGACAACCTGCTGGATCTACTGCCGTCTGATGTACGGAGCAGGATGAAAGACAGTTGAGAGACACTTACTTTGCTTACTTTAAAGGGCTTTTTACTCCTGCTGGTGCATAGGCTGCTGACAACAATTGAGAGATAGGATAAAGGTTCAGGTTTGGTGACACTTGATTGGTCAGAGCTGTCAGCTCCGTGGGAAAGGATTGGACCTCTGAGTGGGTTTGCAATTGTGAGGACATGAGGGATTCACTTTGTTAAAGGCAAATAAGAGCCCGAAAGTACGAGAGGACAAGTAAGGTGGGAACTATGGACATACCGTAGCATATAAGGTTCAAGAAAGGACTTTTTGGAGGGACATACAGTATAGCAATAGAATAATTAGCAAATATAATATATTTTGGTCAAATCATCTTCAAATCATGTTCACCTACTTATTGCCATGACTATACTTTTTAAAATGTTTTTTTTAATACAAAGATGTCTATCAAATTGTCCTTGATGAAATGTCATCCTTAAAGCGTATGTCATATGATGATTCTCTTTTTTTATTTAACTTGCTGGTGGCTTGGACATCGTTGCTCATGAAGGCTGTCTTGCAGGCTTGTTAAGGGCACTATGCAATCTGTATCACTGAAGTGTATTGCACACTAGAAATACTGGTAAGGTTATTCCCGATTGAGCTGACCAATGCAAAGTTTACCGTGAATGCAGCCTCCACTAACTCTGAATTTCCATGCTATTGATTGATTAGAGCCTTAAGTTTACAGAGAAAAACTGGCAAAGTGAGTTACTGTTTTATGCCATAGAAAGGATGGAGGGTGATATGAACGCACATGATACAAGGTAGTTGGAGGAGAACATCTAAGTATCAGTTTCTCTCTTCTCAAAGATTATACCTCTCTTGTTCAATTTATTTACCTGCTAGATTAGTTGTGTCCGACTAGAGGAATCATATATTTCTGAGATCTCTAAAGAGAGAACTTCAGTTGCATCCAGCCAGAGGGTAAAAGGGATGGGGATCCTGTATCCTGTTCAACTGGTTGTTTCATGCAGCACAAAGGGTTCTTGTATCACTGTCATGGAGATGTGACAAACGCAGAGTGAAATCTTTTCAATGCCGGTGTCTTGGGAGTTTGACCTTTTCCCACATCAACTGAGTGACTTGGAGAGTAACTCATTGAATGAATGTTTTTCATTGTGTTTTATGCATATCAGTTGAAACTAGATGGAGGCCAATTCAACTAGCTAATCATATACAGTAATACTGTAGGCTTCATTATGATACACTGCAGTACATTCACAAAGTGAAAGGTGTTATTTTACAATGTAGTGCACCACAACAACACAATGATGACACTGGTAGGCAATGCAGAAATGTATTTCACAACGTTTTTACAATGCACCTGTAATGAGTGAATGACGTGGACCCAAGTGAAGCTTCCTTATTCCTTTGTTATTGTCATCCCTTGTGGTTTTGACTACCTTTTCAGCATGTGAGTCACACAACCAATGTTAAGAAATAAATGAGGGCTGAATCTAAGGTCAGCACTATAAAGGGTTGTACACAGTACTATACTGTAGTAACACTGTAGCAGAATGAGGACTCAGCTGACAGTACTATACTGTAGTAATACTGTAGCAGAATGAGGACTCAGCTGACAGTACTATACTCTAGTAATACTGTAGCAGAATGATGACTCAGCTGACAGTACTATACTGTAGTAACACTGTAGCAGTATGAGGAGTCAGCTGACAGTACTATACTCTAGTAATACTGTAGCAGAATGATGACTCAGCTGACAGTACTATACTGTAGTAATACTGTAGCAGTATGAGGAGTCAGCTGACAGTACTATACTGTAGTAACACTGTAGCAGTATGAGGAGTCAGCTGACAGTACTATACTGTAGTAACACTGTAGCAGTATGAGGAGTCAGCTGAAAGTACTATACTGTAGTAATATTGTATCAGTATGAGGAGTCAGCTGACAGTACTATACTGTAGTAATACTGTAGCAGTATGAGGAGTCAGCTGACAGTACTATACTGTAGTAATACTGTATCAGTATAAGGAGTCAGCTGACAGTACTATACTGTAGTAACACTGTAGCAGTATGAGGAGTCAGCTGACAGTACTATACTGTAGTAATACTGTAGCAGTATGAGGAGTCAGCTGACAGTACTATACTGTAGTAATACTGTAGCAGTATGAGGAGTCAGCTGACAGTAGTATACTGTAGTAATACTGTAGCAGAATGAGGAGTCAGCTGACAGTACTATACTGTGGTAATACTGTATCAGTATAAGGAGTCAGCTGACAGTACTATACTGTGGTAATACTGTATCAGTATAAGGAGTCAGCTGACAGTACTATACTGTGGTAATACTGTAGCAGTATAAGGAGTCAGCTGACAGTACTATACTGTAGTAATACTGTAGCAGTATGAGGAGTCAGCTGACAGTACTATACTGTAGTAATACTGTAGCAGTATGAGGAGTCAGCTGACAGTACTATACTGTAGTAATACTGTAGCAGTATGAGGAGTCAGCTGACAGTACTATACTGTAGTAATACTGTAGCAGTATGAGGAGTCAGCTGACAGTACTATACTGTAGTAATACTGTAGCAGTATGAGGAGTCAGCTGACAGTAGTATACTGTAGTAATACTGTAGCAGAATGAGGAGTCAGCTGACAGTACTATACTGTGGTAATACTGTATCAGTATAAGGAGTCAGCTGACAGTACTATACTGTGGTAATACTGTATCAGTATAAGGAGTCAGCTGACAGTACTATACTGTAGTAATACTGTAGCAGTATAAGGAGTCAGCTGACAGTACTATACTGTAGTAATACTGTAGCAGTATGAGGAGTCAGCTGACAGTACTATACTGTAGTAATACTGTAGCAGTATGAGGAGTCAGCTGACAGTACTATACTGTAGTAATACTGTAGCAGTATGAGGAGTCAGCTGACAGTACTATACTGTAGTAATACTGTAGCAGTATGAGGACTCAGCTCTTTCAACAGGTTGCATACTTTACGGTATTACACTATAGTGATAGTACTAGAAGGCAGGGATGTAGTCAAGTCACTAAACCTTGACTGCAAGTTCTTTATACTTGAGTCACGAGTTGAGTCACGAGTCCCATGGTAGTGCTAAAAGCTGCGGTTCAAAAAATGTTTAAATGTCAAATCTGTTAATATGTTGCAAATTGTAAGGATAACTAGATAACACAGCTCTCTAACATTTGCTGTTGTAGCTAGTACAGTATGTTCAATTAGAGGTTTTCTGACAGTCACTACTGGTCGAGTCCAAGTCAACACTGGTTGAGTCCAAGTCGAGTCACAGTCCTAGACTGGAGTACTACAACACTGCTAGGAGGTATCAGGGGCCAGTTTAGAACACACAGACATGTACAAAAGGCATCAGGCCATTGATCTGATTATTTACAGATGCAAGTTACTGCACAATGCCTCAATGGACTGGGTCAGACACCGCCATGTTAACACACAAACACCAAAGCGTTCCTGTTGTCAGTGTGTTGTGTTTCTCCTCCTGTAGAAGGAACCCAGTCATGCCCTGCCTTTTGTCTCCATAACAAGTGTTCATATCAGCCAAGCCAGGAACATACATACCTCAGTAATACCTAATCACACAGGCCAGCCCACACACTCACAATCACAGACAAGGCCAATGGGGGGAAACTGCACTTCCCTGTTCGTGCTGGAGCTACAGTAGGGGAGTAGGCTAGGTTAGAAGGTGGGGGAGTGGATAGAGAGATAGAGAGCAGCCAGTGGAAATTTCCAAAGGTGTGCAGACAGCACTGTTTGTCACACCAGTGTGTCCGTGGTATGCACATGCACACACACACGCGTCCCTCTCTTCTCTGCCAATCATTTCCTTTCCCTTTAGTGTCAGTTAAAGGTTGATCTGGAGTTTGTAAATGACGTCCAGGATTAGTCAGACACAACCCAGTTGAATAACCCCTGAGACAGAGCCATAGACAAGCCCTAACGGAGCCCTAACCTCTGGCCTAGACACTCCGCTAGAGCTGATAGAATTCGATAGGTGCACAAAGTATGGTAATTGCTTCTTCTGGCCTTTTAATAGGCTGGGTGGAGTTCTTATCGTATTGTTTACACCTAACAAATCACTATCAGATCTACACAGGAGGGGCTAGGGATTGTTCCTGGAAGGGGTAATAGGTTGGGTGTTGACTCTAAACTGTGCTGCTTAGCAAGTAGAGCACGAGCACAAGTCTCTGAATGCGTATCATGTTATGTTTGTTTCGGTGTGTACCAGCCAACAGGTCTGGCCATTCTAATGCAATATTTACACAAATAGGATGTTGATCTCATCACCTCTAGGTGAAGATACTTCCTCTATTTGCCTCCCAGCAATATAATTTAATTCCAGCAAACTTGAGAAATGTGTCCCAACTGCGTGATTTAAGTTACTCAGCGTGTTGTATATCTGGGATAGCCTGGTTCCAGATCTGTTTGTGCTGTGTTGTTAATGCCTATGGTCATTGGCGTGATAATGACCATAGGCGTTGGCAAGACGGCACAAACAGATCTGGGACCAGGCTATATCTGGGAGGCAGGAACTGTGTCAATGTTTCCTATCCTAACAGATGTGATAAGCTCATAATGACTCATTATATTACTTCATCATGCATGCTAAATATACAGGAATTGAACCGGTATGATGGAAAGGTCTAGCATGGGTACCAGTCTGTTTATCTAACGCTCCACTCCTTGTTCTCCGTGTCATATGGCAAAGATGTTTAGCATGACAAGGAGTGGCAAGGAGTGGAATGATAGCTAAACCTACTGGTAGCCAGACTAGGAAAGTTCATTGTTATCATAACATTATCATTATGTCACCATACTGCTTAAGCACTATTTCAGCCCCAAATACAGGTTGCCCATAGGCACAGATCTAGGATCAGATTATTTCCCCCCATTGTCAAGAGAACGTTTTGGATGTTTTGTTAGGTGAATTTTGGCTTGTGGCACATATTGTAGGAAAACAACACATCCATTGTGCCAGGCAGTGCCCTTCTATGCCTGGACTTGGGTAAACTGCCTGGACCACTCTTAACCAAACAGGGCCTTCATTCATGCGTCCGTGCGTATATGTCCAGATATCTGCCGTTACCTTTGTGTTTTCTCTGTGTAGTACATTCCATTGTGGAGTCATTAGAAATGTCCTTGTTGACTCACCTTGGAGTTAACACTCATGAGTGCAAAACAGAATACAATGGACAATGTTACCTCAGGTAAAGTACTCGATCTAGAAGTGTACTCTATCTCTGTAGCCACATTCACACTGCACTTAGCCCAGGGCTAACAGCCTCCTTAGCCCAGGGCTAACAGCCTCCTTAGCCCAGGGCTAACAGCCTCCTTAGCCCCGGGCTAACAGCCTCCTTAGGCCAGGGCTAACAGCCTCCTTAGCCCAGGGCTAACAGCCTCCTTAGGCCAGAGTTAAGAGAATGCCGTGTCAAAAGGCCTCATGTAAGAGGTTTTAGAAATGCCAATACAATAGATTAATAACACAACTGACTGGGTTTACAATACAAAGGTATGACAGTCACGAAGAGAAGACTCTTAAGCCTTAAAATATTTTCTGTCTATAATCATATGAATTTGTGAAGGTTCTTGAAATTGCATGAAACCACCACATTGTGATCTCAAAAGTGTTATGAGGACACCTGCACCTAGTCAGGTTTGCCTGTAGAGATAGAGAAGACTCGTGGATATAACTCGTTTCAGCATGAACATTGCCATTGAGGGCTCCCACTATTTTAAAGAAGTCAACTGGGTGGGGATTCCTATGGGTTGTAGCTTCAATAGCGCTGCCACAGGTAGCCTAGTGGTTAGAGCGTTGGGCCAGTAACCGGAAGATTGCTGGATCGAATCTGCAAGCTGACAAGGTAAAAATCTGTCATTCATTAACCCACTGTTCCCCGGGCGCCGTGAATGTCGATTACACCTCTCTGATTCAGAGGGGTTGGGTTAAATGCAGAAGACACATTTTAGTTGAATACATTCAGTTGGACAACGGACTAGGTACCCCCCTTTCCCTATCACAGACGCTATAATGGCACAGATCTGCTGGCTGGTGTGTTTACGGACATATTCAATCAATCCTTATCCCAGTCTGCTGTTCCCACATGCTTCAAGAGGGCCACCATTGTTCCTGTTCCCAAGAAAGCTAAGGTAACTGAGCTAAACGACTACCGCCCCGTAGCACTCACTTCCGTCATCATGAAGTGCTTTGAGAGACTAGTCAAGGACCATATCACCTCCACCCTACCGGACACCCTAGACCCACTCCAATTTGCTTACCGACCCAATAGGTCCACAGACGACGCAATCGCAACCACACTGCACACTGCCCTAACCCATCTGGACAAGAGGAATACCTATGTGAGAATGCTGTTCATCGACTACAGCTCAGCATTTAACACCATAGTACCCTCCAAACTCGTCATCAAGCTCGAGACCCTGGATCTCAACCCCGCCCTGTGCAACTGGGTCCTGGACTTCCTGACGGGCCGCCCCCAGGTGGTGAGGGTATGTAACAACATCTCCACCCCGCTGATCCTCAACACTGGGGCCCCACAAGGGTGCGTTCTGAGCCCTCTCCTGTACTCCCTGTTCACCCACGACTGCGTGGCCATGCACGCCTCCAACTCAATCATCAAGTTTGCGGACGACACTACAGTGGTAGGCTTGATTACCAACAACGACGAGACGGCCTACAGGGAGGAGGTGAGGGCCCTCGGAGTGTGGTGCCTCTTCAACCTCAGGAGGCTGAAGAAATTCGGCTTGTCACCAAAAGCACTCACAAACTTCTACAGATGCACAATCGAGAGCATCCTGTCGGGCTGTATCACCGCCTGGTACGGCAACTGCTCCGCACACAACCGTAAGGCTCTCCAGAGGGTAGTGAGGTCGGCAGAACGCATCACCCGGGGCAAACTACCTGCCCTCCAGGACACCTACACCACCCGATGTCACAGGAAGGCCATAAAGATCATCAAGGACAACAACCACCCAAGCCACTGCCTGTTCACCCCGCTATCATCCAGAAGGCGAGGTCAGTACAGGTGCATCCAAGCAGGGACCGAGAGACTGAAAAACAGCTTCTATCTCAAGGCCATCAGACTGTTAAACAGCCACCACTAACATTTAGCGGCCGCTGCCAACATACTGACTCAACTCCAGCCACTTTAAAAATGGGAATTGATGGAAATTATGTAAAAATGTACCACCAGCCACTTTAAACAATGCCACCTAATATAATGTTTACATACCCTACATTACACATCTCTTATGTATATGTATATACTGTACTCTATATCATCTACTGCATCTTGCCATCTTATGTAATACATGGACCACTAGCCACTTTAAACTATGCCACTTTATGTTTACATACCCTACAGTACTCATCTCATAGGTATATACCGTACTCTATACCATGTACTGCACCTTGCCTATGCCGTTCTGTACCATCACTCATTCATATATCTTTATGTACATATTCTTTATCCCTTTACACTTGCGTGTATAAGGTAGTAGTTGCGGAATTGTTAGGTTAGATTACTTGTTGTTATTACTGCATTGTCGGAACTAGAAGCACAAGCATTTCGCTACACTCGCATTAACATCTGCTAACCATGTGTGACTAATAAAATTTGATTTGATTTGATCTAAAGATAAGTCCTCTATCTCTATGGGTTTGCCTCCCTTCTTGGCTCCTCAACTCTAGTTAGTGACCTCCTGTGGCCACAATAGAGAACTGCACTGGTCATCAAAACCCTTGTATATGGACTTCATGGGTGTAATAATATAGAAGATACTTTTTATCAAGATTCTGAATTTTAATAGTCAGACAATTCTAAATGTATAACCTGTTATTGCTATTTTACCAACAGTAACTCTTTAGCCAAGTCCCATAGAATAGAAGCAAAAAAGAAAAAGGTCAAGTTAAACACTTTATTTTGTGCTTCAGTCTTCCAAGAAGGAATGAATACTTCATTTTCAATAGTATTTGTATATAAATAACATCTCAAAAAAACAAAACCGACAATAAATGTAGCTATTTACAAAAGTTCATAAGAATATTTTCAATAAATAAATACATGTAAAATTCCCAAAAATTCAAAATATGCCTAATAAAAGACAAGTTTTCAAAGATAAACACAACTACCATGCGATGCAGTCATCATGGGGTACACCATGTCAAGTCAAAATATCAACGTTTGAAAAAAATCAAAGTTCAATTTCCTTCACAATGAGGAATAATAATGCAATATAAGTCATCACAAACACTCAATAATAAAGCCATGTACAAGTGTGCACTCCTGAATCAAAGGGGGGGGGGGGGGGGGGGGGGGTCAAATTTACCATCAAAAAGGTGCTTTGCTCTGTGCAAAAATGGTGTCCAAATAATGTCCATCATACTTATTCTTCCATAAGCTGCCAAAACAGGACGGTAAACACAAGTCAACCTCGACCAGTTACTAAAAATCATACTTTACAAAGTAAAGTTTACATCAATGAATTCAAGTCACCAGGTTGAGAGGAGAGTGTAGGTAAGGTAGGTGTAGAAGGGGAGTCTATGCACCATCCAATTTGGCATAGAGAGGGGGGTTGGTGGTAGAGTCCATCTAACTCCTAAAGAGGGAGAGGTGGGGAGTGAGAGAACACTTTAGACTCCAGCTGTCTCTCTAGAAGCTCCACCACATCCGGTGTACATGACGATGAGGCTCGGGCGAGGTCCACCGCTGTCTCTCCACTGGCGTTGGGGTGTTTCAGGTTGGAGAGTGGTGCAAGGAACTCAATGACGTCCCGGTAGCCCTCTCGGACAGCGATGTGGATGGGTAGGGTGCCGGTGTGGTCTGGCCTGTTGACTGACGCGCCGAACTCCACCAGAGCCCGGAGTGTGTCCACGAAGCCAGTGCGTGCCGCATCATGTGCCGGTGAGACTCCTCGCCGGTCTGTGATGTTTGGGTCGGCTCCGTGCTCCAACAGTAAGCTGGCCACGTTGGAGTTGCCCATCATCATCACCTAGGGAGAACAGAAGGAGACTTGATGTTAGAGGGCGTTACCAAATGTTATTCATCACATGATGCAGTGTTTGACATAGGCCTAGTGGGAGAGAGTTCATGGGATTGTAACAATTTAATTTTATGTAGGGTAATTATAAAGGATATAGGTAGCTAGGTTAGGTACATTTGTCAGAATTGTTGTCCAACACTTTAGCTATTAATGAGCAATAGACAAGGTTGTTACTTGATGCTTCAAAGAAAATAGTTTAACTCTGGTTTTCACTGTATAAACCATTCTGAGGAAGCAACCATGGGCTGACAGATCTGTTGTTGTCTCCCTCTCCCACCCACACAGACTTAGTTAGCTACCTATATTACATTCAAAGCCAACAGTTTGAGTCGTAAAATTACAGGCTAGGACACAATGAAAGTTCAATGAGGAAGTTGGTTACCTGTAGAGCGGTCTTGCCAAATTGATTGACAGTGTCGGGGTGCACTCTGCATTCCGGCCCTAGCATCCTCCTGACCTCGTCCGTATTTCCCTTGGCTGCGGCAGCGGTCAGGCTCTTGGCCGCATCACTCTGACTCAGGACCATTGTGGACGGATTTCTATATTTTCTCCCTAAAATATGAATAGAAGAAATAGCTGAGTAGTATCTAATAGAAGAAATAGCGACCCAGTATCTAATTGTAATCAACTGTTATAGTCTAGCTACGCTAGCCAGTTCGTCTCGTTAGCTAGCTCACTATCATTTATCCCCAACCAGCAAACGTTAACAAGCTAGTTGCGAGTAGTTCAACCAACACATCATAGTGAGAACAAAATGCATATATATATATATATTACACACACTTCACAAAGTTATTTCTTAGAAATTGTGGAGCCCAATTCTAGCTAGTAGCGCAGGATAATAATGCTAGCTAGTAGCTAGCAGTCTCAAAGGGGATATCAAAACTCATATGAAAAGGTAGTTAGTTACCTTGTCTGTTTTGAAAAGATCCCGACCGTTACTGGCTCTTCTTTTCTGTCCCTTTTCCGAGATACTTTTGAAATAAATCACAGCAGGTAAATGTTGAATAACTTTGAAGGCTCCAGGACCTTTAATTTGCGCGCTGAGAACTACGCTACCGTTTACCCAACCAACATTTACAAACATTGGACAGAACGTATCTCGACCAATCAGCGCGTTGAATGGCGAGGTGGGTGGAGTAATGACTTGGTTGCCACCATACAGTCACTGGTTGCTACAGTATCACTGTGGTAACAGTTGAGTCGACCAATGAGAAGCCATAGCGTAGAAGGCGGGCAATTTTGCGGACGTTGATGTCTTCAAAGTACATTCATTCATATTTCTAAAATGTTATAGTAAATCTCCAAAGTCAGAAATTTGATAGTAAGTCTCCAAAGTCATGTAGAAAAAAAGGCGGGTTATTGAAGAAAAATGCGCCAATGGGTGTGAAAAACGTTTGATATGTGATTTTATATACTTTCTGGCTAAAATAGCAGCTAGCATTTTGGATGATATAAAACAATACATTCATAGCTAAAATGTTTTGTTCATTAAATGTAATAATACACAAGAAAAACAAAGGTAAAGGTATTTCAAGGCTATAGTTTAATATAAACATTTAACAATCTAAGAGACAATGAGTAAAGCAATTAAAATCTCAAATTACATTGCATGAAATAAAAATACAAGTCACAAACAATTTTACACAGTAACATTATTAAGTAGAGCATTTCAATGAAATTCAAAGACATTTTCCTTTTTTTAGTGCGCAATTAAATTGAACAATGATCTCTGGAAGCAAAGGAAGAAGTTAGCCACCATGGTTTAGAAGTTACTCCGTAGTTGGTAATCTAAATGAAAGAAAATATAACAATAAAAATACTATAGGATAAATACTAGTTCTACTTTTAAAAAGTAAAAATATTTTTTTTCTTAAATTTCTCTCTCTATGACTAAATGATGAGTCTCTTTTTGCTATACATGAGTAAGCTATATCTAAAGAGCATGGCAGTCCTACCTCCACTCTGGGTGATGTATCTGACCCAGGGCAAGGCCTGGTAACCACTCTTCTCTATAATCTTCATGTACCGCACCTTGAGGCACACAGAGTGACAGAGGAGAGAGATCAGTGTAACTTGATATAATGGACTATTTGTTTTGCCTAACCAAATGAGGCACTTGTAGCCTATGCTAGTTTATGCTAAGTAAGTTACCACTTTGGTTCCGCATAAGCTTGTTTTCAAAGGTCAATACAGTATACTCACATGCGCGAGCACACACACACAGCTCACCTGTATCCCTGACACTGTGAAGTATGGAATCTCAAAGTTGACAGTGATGGGAGGTTTGCCCTCCATCTCATCATTCTCCACACTGGGCAGGCCAAAGCTGGCCCGCATCAGAAACTCCTTACCGCCCTGGAGACAGACAGAGAGAGAGACAGAGAGAGAAAAAGAAAGAGAGAGAGGGGGGCGGAGAGATACAGAGATAAAAATTACAGAAAGACTGAGATGGTTCATATAGGGCCCTGAGTTTTTCGTTCTGATGATGTGTCCTGACCAGAAAAAGAGGCTGGAGTTTTTCCAGGTCAGGAGCCTTAATGTTCTAAATTTTAGGGTACATTATAGACCCATTTCCCGGCCGACGGCCACATCATGTAAAGTTGCACACAGTTCAGAATCATAAAGGGGTTTATTTACATGGGAGTGGGATACAGAATCCTCTGGCTTCAAATGCAGCGTGTGCAATTAATCAGATGGTTATCGTCTACAACATTGTCATCAGAGGATTGATTACCAAGCAAGTTAGCAAGCCAGTGAGGCAAGGTAAAATACCACAACTTGGGCTAGATAAAGCCAGGAGAATAATATACCTGTTGAACATAGCTATAGCCATCAGTCTTATGTGTTTTCATGGTCATCACTCTCTCACTGTTAAGTTTGTCAAGGTCCAGACATCAGGGTTAGCTATTCTGCTACAGAGCTTTTTGTTGCGAAGATGCGCGCGCTTCCCTCGAACGGGACATTTGCTTGTAAACAAAAAAATGGCTCTATATATTTGGCCTCGAGTTTCGTCATCAGGGAAGAACGGCTGGAGACAGAAGTGCTGCTTGGATGAAACACTTACAGGGAAGGACTTGATAGTCCACACAGCCAGGTTCTTCTCAGGGACGTATTTAGCGTGGCCCGTACTGGTCTTAAACTTGGGGGAGTCAGCGTCACTGGGGACGGGAACCCGCACCTCCACGTTGTTGGCTACTGACTGCTTCTTGAACTGACCTTTAGCCTATGGAAATAGAGAAAGGCAACTGTAGCATAGGACAATGCATAGATTCATACACTGAGTGTTACTATATAACACTACCTTAACCATGATCTCAACTCGACTGTGAGAGAACTTCTCGATGACAGACTCAATCCATATCAGAGGCTTCACCTGTAGGGATACAGAATGTAGTTAGTTCTACCGTCAACTGGAAAGCCATTATAGTACTTGATCAGTGATGTAGTGGTAGAAAAATAGGTGAATAAACGCTGATCGCCGTTCGCGGTGAGTCAAGTAACACTCCCTTTACTTTCAATGCATTTTTCCCCAAAAAAGTGGCAAAATAAAAAATGGTGCATGAAGTGTTTACCCTCCACTACACCACTGTACTTGATACAGACAGGGCTTACAGCTCACTCAAGTATTGATTTCAGTACAGTACCGTAACAGTGCAATGGAAGAGTGAAACTGTATGAGGGAGGGATATAGGCTATTTAGGGAGGTCATTTACGAGGGACACGTGTACATTTTCAGAGATACAATATGAATTTATTAAGGTAACTCACGTGAGTGTTGATGCGGTAGGACATGAGTTCAGACTCTCCGTCAGGAGGGATGAAGGAGATGGTGCGGTCACTCTCGAAACGGGACAGACGAACACACTGGTGAAACTTAACGTCCTCCATCGTTACAGTCTTCCCCTTGTCTCCTGAACACACACACTCCTTTTCATCAACATCAAAAATGCAATTGCATCTGAGAAGCAGTGACTGTGTGTGTGTGTTCACTGCTAGCCTGTGTGTGTATTGTACATACGGCCAGTGAGGGCGAACAGCGCTCGGTCATTGAGTCCCAGTCTCAGCTCAGGCATGCCAGACAGCATGGTCTTCAGCTTGACGGTGCCCACGATGTCACTGCTCATCACACTGCCATTGGCATTCACCTGGGGTCAACGCATGACACAGGGGTCAACGCATGACACAGGGGTCAACCTCTGATGGAGATTTTTTATACAGTAGCTAGTTGATTTATTGAGAGAATGCTCAGTCAATTAAAGATCAAATCCACATTAGGGGAAACAGCATCAGTGGTCACTCCAGCATCGTCTGCATTTTTTAAAATATAAATAAGGCAGAGAGGAGCATCCGGCAGTAGGGGAAAATCGCAGTAGGCCTTCATATTCTGCTGTTCGCGCGTGCAGTGATGTCTGAGGAAAGAAACTGTGTTCCTTGTTTCCAGTAACTTCTTTGTTGTTGTTTTAATCACAAACAGACGTGGCAGTTCATCCAATTAAGGATTCCAGCTTTAATCAATTAAATAAATCACATTTTCAGAAAGCAAAGGTTATTGGTATTTTCAGTGATCAATATTTTCCTATGGAGATTAAAGCATTATATACACAAAACCAATTATGACAATTATTGATATTGCCCAAACACAAGCAAATTCATTGCCGAATTGTATCAAACCCAACGTCCTTATGGTAAACCACTCACCAGTAAGTTGATGGACTCGATGACATCGATGAAGACCTCATTCTTCTTGTACTTGATGCCCTCTGACCTCCAGGACACAGCGTTGGTGACAGTGGTGGGAACCTTGGTCTTAGCCACCTCCAGCTTGGTGCCCTCCTGGGTGATGTACCTGGAGAGACAGCCAGTATGGACATCAGTAGCTTGATCCCAGATCTGTTTTGTATGACAATGAATTACAAGGAGCAGGAATTGGCAAGACAGCACATACAGATCTGGAATCAGGCTAAGTCAAGATAACATTCAATGTACCTGTAGTAGAGACAGACAGTATGGAGATCAGTCTGATTGGACTTTAAGAAGTCCCAAAACTTGTCCTTACTTTATGGGGTTGGGTCTAGAACCAGTATCTGTCTATTAAAGCTGCATCTTTATAATAATAATACATATGCCATTTAGCAGATGCTTTTATTCAAAGTGACTTTCAATCATGCGCGCATACATTTTATGTATGGGTGGTCCTGGGAATTGAACTCACTACCCTGGCGTCAGAAGCGCCATACTCAACCATTCTCAGTCCATTCTCTCCATTTACCCAGTAAACGTGTATGACTAATTGACTATATTGTAACAGGGAACATGTGTATCAGTGTGTGTTGTGATTGGCAGGCTCCCCCACCGCCTTCCTCTGCAAATCCTTTATGGTCAGCTGACGAATGGACTGAGGTCTGCCAGGGGGCAGAAGAAGCGCATCAAGGACCACAGCAAGACCTTCCTGAAGCGGAGAGCCTGACAACCAACTGCCATACCTGGCGTCCCACCTTCCACCTGGTTGTCACACACCTCCAGGACACAATCCCAGAGAGGAGAATCGAAACGTCTTGCACAACGACACCAGCATGCAGCAGGTACACCCCTGTGAGGTGGAGAATTCACCTGCCCCCCATGTGGCAAACCACGCGGGTCTGGAATTGGCCTGCACAGCCACGGCACTGACGCAACTCCACACAATAACCACAATTTGGGAGCAGCGTCATCATCAAAGGACAGCCATAAGCAAGTAAGTAAGTGAGCGGGTGTCACTCACTCCTGCAGGATCTTGCTGTCGGTGGTCTGGGGGAAGCCAAAGTCCATGAGCTCGTCCAGTAGCTCATAGACCACCACAAAGTTGTCCTGTATGCTCTCCTCCTCCAACTCTGTAAAGTACTCTGTGAACACCTGGAAACAACACAACATCGATTGGCAACCTCAGTAATAATATGGGAATTATGATCATGTTTGGAACATGTTATGTCAAATGGGTAGGGAGAAACCAGTAGACACATTATGCAGGTCTTTTGGTAGTGAGAAACACTTCTGACTCAGCCATTGGGGTGAACATGACAGCAATGGAGTTGTTAAGACAGCACAGACAGACCTCTGACTCACCTCAACCACTTTATAGAGGAAGGCGTAGACCAGAGAGGCATTGGAGTTCTTGTTGGTAGTGGCCACCACTGTTAGAGCGTCAAGGTAGATAGAACACACAGGCCTATTCTAAGGTCCTAGAGTAATATGTTTAAGAAGTTCATTATCATCTTTACTCTAGGGAAAAATACATATTTGTCTTTGTGTAGGTTTGACTAGCATCTCATTAGTAAAGCTAACATTATTTATACTGGCTACAAAATGGTAATGATTAACTTTTAGCTGGCTAGCGACTAAAATCATTATAAGGATACAGTACAGGTTGGTGTGCTTGATCCACAGGAAGTGAACATTGCCGTGCGACATGATTGGACAGGTAAGCCCCTCCTCTTCCTGTGTCATGAGCAAAGGCAGGAAATGGTCAATCTCAGCCATGTCCACGTCGCCCTTGTAGTTCCGACATATGAGCACCTGCAGGGTAAGAGGGGAAATTAATAGGAAAAGAAAAACAATAAACTATATGGGTCAAAGGTCACCCTTAAGGCACCTGAGTTTTTCTTAACCATGTGACGTGATTAAAAAAACTCATGGTCCTACTAGAGGTCAATAGGTGAGAGAGGTAATGAGGTAATGTAACAAAGGTCAATGGGTGAGAGAGGTAATGAGGTAATGTAACGTAGAGGTCAACGGGTGAGAGAGGTAATGAGGTAATGTAACAAAGGTCAATGGGTGAGAGAGGTAATGAGGTAATGTAACGTAGAGGTCAACGGGTGAGAGAGGTGATGAGGTAATGTAACAAAGGTCAATGGGTGAGAGAGGTAATGAGGTAATGTAACGTAGAGGTCAACGGGTGAGAGAGGTGATGAGGTAATGTAACAAAGGTCAACGGGTGAGAGAGGTGATGAGGTAATGTAACGTAGAGGTCAACGGGTGAGAGAGGTGATGAGGTAATGTAACGTCGAGGTCAACGGGTGAGAGAGGTGATGAGGTAATGTAACGTAGAGGTCAATGTGTGAGAGAGGTGATGAGGTAATGTAACAGAGCAGATATGGGAACAGTAGAACTAGAGATCATCATTCCAGCAGCCTTCTGGATGTGTCAGGCGAAGAGGTCTCATAAACGTTACACAATATTTCATGTTGAGTCCTGTGCATGTTCCATCTCTAAGGATTGGTAAATGAAGGAAGAACATAAGGGCTTGACAACTCTTTGCCTTGACAAGAGATCAGATGGCTGAGATTGGGCTCCAGAGCTACACCTGTCACTCAATCAAGATGTTGCAGTGCCAACAAAGTCTAGGTGTACAGTAGTACGGTGGTTATTGTGGCTTGTCAGTTGTTGTGTCAGTCTAGGCCAGGGGTTCGGCAACAGGCGGCCCAAAACCGTCCCAAGTGATATTTTTTTGGGTAAAATCAACATATAATATATATTTTTTAGGATTTTAGTTTTTGTTAAAAAAAAGACTAAAATCAACAAGAATTCAGCTAAAATTGAGTTTACTTTAATGATCATGTCTCAATGTAATCAAGGTATGAAATTATTATTTTCAAATATGTCTTTTTGGCTTAGTTGTGGTCAATTTGCAGTGTACAAATTATAATTATGTTCTGGCCCCTCGACCATAATCGTCCGGCTGCTGAATATAGTTGCCTAGGCCTACTAATTTGCATGTAGCCTAATACAACCTCTTGCTGTCCTCTTCCCCCTCCCATGACTTCTAGGCCTATTGTCCTCCCATGACTTCTAGGCCTATTGTCCTCCCATGACTTCTAGGCCTATTGTCCTCCCATGACTTCTAGGCCTATTGTCCTCCCATGACTTCTAGGCCTATTGTCCTCCCATGACTTCTAGGCCTATTGTCCTCCCATGACTTCTAGGCCTATTGTCCTCCCATGACTTCTAGGCCTATTGTCCTCCCATGACTTCTAGGCCTATTGTCCTCCCATGACTTCTAGGCCTATTGTCCTCCCATGACTTCTAGGCCTATTGTCCTCCCATGACTTCTAGGCCTATTGTAGAGGGATGGAATATTATTATCAAATTACACCTCTAGTTGTGAGAGATTCAGGCTATTCTGGTTGCGGTCAAAGTTTGTTAGTGGATAAGAAACCTGAATAGAGCATTCTCTTCTGTTTACAACAGGAATTACTGTGTTGTCTGCCCAACCAAATGTGATTTATAATGTGTTAATCTTTGCACTATCCTTCTACAATGTACACAAGATGACAGGTGCCAGGCAACTTTGACTCACTTATTATATTCACTTTCATGTTTGGAAATGATATGTAATTATTTTGTGGTAGCTTTTGTCATAACACCTGGTATAAGAATTTGTCAAGTCTAAAAAGGATGCAGCCACTGGCCTTATGACCTGTTTCTATCCACTTGTGTCCCGGAAGTGACTTGTGCAAGGCTTGAATGGAAATGTCACAGGCAACGAATTAATCTTTAACGACGTGGCTATCTATTAATGTTTAATGGTAAGAGAAAACGTTGAACAAACTCGATTTCAATCCCAAACAAAAGCGAGTTAAGGTCAAGTCAAGCTAAAACTGACATTGTTTATAACGTTATCAATGGCAACAATCAAAATGAGAAATGATCTTACCTTTCCTTTCAAGTCCAGAACGAAGACAGCGGAGGCAGACATTATCAGCACCAAATGAATCACTCCGCAAGTATTTTAACCACTACAAGCTTGTCCGCTTAAATTCAAGTTAACCTTTTAAGCGTTTCCTTTCGCCAGTAAAGTAGTCTAAATGGGTATAAATGTACTCATGGCTTCCACGGTTCCTCTTCTTGAAGGGACACGTCAGATCTGACGTCACGGGCCTCCAGGTAAAACATTAACAACATCGCACTCACCTGTATGGAAAAAAAGAGGCCTGGACGCACTGCTCGATTATTTCGCGAGATGGCGCAAGAGATCCAGAAATGCAAGTATGAACTTTTAGCGCAATACTCACGACTTCCACAAGAGGGCAGACGTACATTAGAAAAGTAACGATTACAAAAAACCACCTATCGATTCTGTACCATACAGCACAGGAGGCTGGTGGCACCTTAATTGGGAAGGACAGGCTCGAGGTAATGGTTGGAGTTGTATAAGTGGAATGGTATCAAATACATCAAACACATGGTTTCCATCTGTTTGATGCCATTCCATTCGCTCCGTTCAAGACATTATTATGAGCCGTCCTCCCCTCAGCAGCCTCCACAGCCATACAGTCTATAGACTCTATGGTCTGTAGGCTTGGCCTGCGGATAACAGTTTCATGTGATCTTGAAATATTTTTTATTTTTTTATTTTCCGCTTCACATATCTAGAATTTACTTTAGATGGCTGGAGCTTTTCCCAACTAGATTTATTTTGACCTGGTGACCTTGACTTTTAACAGGCATTATGTCTGTCAAGATGTTTTGTTAGTTAATGCAGTGATATTTATTGCTCTGACGTCACTTTTGGAATCTTGCAAAGAACTGCCAGCAGTACCACCCTGCATACCACTGCTGGCTTGCTTCTGAAGCTAAGCAGGGTTGGTCCTGGTCAGTCCCTGGATGGGAGACCAGATGCTGCTGGAAGTGGTATTGGAGGGCCAGTAGGAGGCACTCTTTCCTCTGGTCTAATAAAATATCCCAATGCCCCTGGGCAGTGATTGGGGACACTGCCCTGTGTGTAGGGTGCCGTCTTTCGGATGGGACGTTAAACGGGTGTCCTGACTCTCTGAGGTCATTAAAGATCCCATGGCACTTATCGTAAGAGTAGGGGTGTTAACCCCGGTGTCCTGGCTAAATTCCCAATCTGGCCCTCAAACCATCATGGTCACCTAATAATCCCCAGTTTACAATTGGCTCATTCATCCCCCTCCTCTCCCCTGTAACTATTCCCCAGGTTGTTGCTGCAAATGAGAACGTGTTCTCAGTCAACTTACCTGGTAAAATAACGGTAAAATAAATAAATAAAATAAAACTGGCTAACAACAAACTCACATGTTTCTCCTCAAAGTCAAACCCACCCAAAATGATCTGACACTTTACTATTTCATTACAAAACCCCAGGCCTTTCAGCGTTTTCTGGTCTCTTTATCTTGACATCTTTACAAAGGCCTGTAAGGAGTTGTCTAGACCTGGGTTCAAATAGTACTCATCTTTTTATATATATATATATGTATGTATGTATGTATGTATGTATGTGTGTGTGTGTGTGTGTGTACTTTGATTGTGCCTGCATAAAGTGTGTGAGTGTTTGATTGTGACTGTATAAAGATGACAGATGGTCAGAATTAGTTTGGACGTTTGGGACTATTCTATTGGATCTATTCACTGTGCCAGTCAAGCTCAATCAAGCCCAGTTAAAGTAATTGAATACTACCTGAACCCAGGTCTGGATTTGTCTTGTGCAATCCCTTTACAGCTTCTTAATCTGTTATAACCCTTACTTTACATGAATGGTGTCTCTACTCGCCTCCTTCCCCATTGGGGCCTCAGTCCCTCTGTAGGTGGCTTTGTGCCCTACATCTCCCTTCCTCTCTCTTCCTCTCCTCTCTGTACATTCCTCTTGCTTTTATCACACTATAGGAAAGCTGTGTGTGTGTGTATTTAGGCTATAGGAAGGCCATGGCCAACAACAGACTTCCATGTAGGAGTTGTGTATGTTATGGGAGGGTTGGGACATGTGTCAATCTTAGTCAATTTATTGCTCATTTTGTCCAAAAGCTTTGTTTGCACCAGCCTGAAGTAGCCATTTCCAACCCACAGATAGGAGAATTTGTAGACCTATTTGAGCTGTAAACTAGACAGCAACGCCTTAGTGAAACACACATGCTACATTCACAAAGGCTGTGGCCTATCTATAAAATAATAAAGGGTCAGATGTGGGCCAATGGGTGACATGCAAACTAAAGAATGCTTTGTGTATCTTTCAGACACACACATTGTTTGTTTTAGTCAGTTCGTGCAGGCCTACTGCCAACTTTTCTAGTCACCCTTAACTTTACCTGTTTTTGGACAAAACGTGTCTAAAACAGGTAACGTTAAGGGTGACTAGTAAAGATGGCAGTTTATCCAAATCTAAGTTTAGCATCCTCCACCAATGTTTGATTTTAAATTTTAAAAACTCACCCCCACACTCCAAATCAATTATGGGCTACAGGAAGAGAGGGAGAGCTGTGAAAAATGTAAACATCAACATTAAATCCCACTATTCTTAGTCGGACCTCTTCTTCCTCCCCTGTTGTGGTGGCCTGGATGTGAAGCCAGAAGGAAAGGCCATCACCGCTGCAGCCTTAGGATGTGTCTCAAATGGCACCCTATTCCGTACATTGTGCACTACTTGTCAAAAGTAGTGCACTATATAGGGAATAGGGTGCCATTTGAGATGCAGATTTGACTGACTGCAGCAGCCTTCCCATATTCCCCATATGGGGTACTTGGAGGTCCAACAATAACATATGGAAATGCTTTGTAGGTCAGACAGACTCCAAGGGAAACACATGACTTGTAGGTCAGACAGACTCCAAGGGAAACAAATGACTTGTAGGTCAGACAGACTCCAAGGGAAACAAATGGCTTGTAGGCCAGACAGACTCCAAGGGAAACAAATGACTTGTAGGTCAGACAGACTCCAAGGGAAACAAATGGCTTGTAGGCCAGACAGACTCCAAGGGAAACAAATGACTTGTAGGCCAGACAGACTCCAAGGGAAACAAATGACTTGTAGGTCAGACAGACTCCAAGGGAAACAAATGACTTGTAGGTCAGACAGAATCCAAGGGAAACAAATGACTTGTAGGTCAGACAGACTCCAAGGGAAACACATGCCTTGTAGGTCAGACAGACTCCAAGGGAAACAAATGACTTGTAGGTCAGACAGACTCCAAGGGAAACAAATGACTTGTAGGTCAGACAGACTCCAAGGGAAACAAATGGCTTGTAGGTCAGACAGACTCCAAGGGAAACAAATGACTTGTAGGTCAGACAGACTCCAAGGGAAACAAATGACTTGTAGGTCAGACAGAATCCAAGGGAAACAAATGACTTGTAGGTCAGACAGACTCCAAGGGAAACACATGCCTTGTAGGTCAGACAGACTCCAAGGGAAACAAATGGCTTGTAGGTCAGACAGACTCCAAGGGAAACAAATGACTTGTAGGTCAGACAGACTCCAAGGGAAACACATGCCTTGTAGGTCAGACAGACTCCAAGGGAAACAAATGACTTGTAGGCCAGACAGACTCCGAGGGAAACAAATGACTTGTAGGTCAGACAGACTAGACTCCAAGGGAAACACATGACTTGTAGGTCAGACAGACTCCAAGGGAAACAAATGACTTGTAGGTCAGACAGACTCCAAGGGAAACAAATGACTTGTAGGCCAGACAGACTCCAAGGGAAACATATGGCTTGTAGGTCAGACAGACTCCAAGGGAAACAAATAACTTTTCGTCTCCCTCTCTAGGTTTTACTATGTAGTAGGTCAACAAGTTAAACTGTTCAACAGTAGCTTCTTGCTACTATCTATCCCAGGGGTTCTTAAACTTTATCAGCTCAAGACCCAAATGAGAAAATTGACCGTGACCCAAATTGCCCTCCAACGACTGATTTTAAATCTGATTTTAAACCTAACCTTAACCACACTGCTAACCTTATGCCTAACCCTTACCTTAAATGAAGACAAAAAATCAAAAACAAATCCATACATTTTTACGACTTTGCAGCTTGGCCATCTAGTGGGTCGATATGACTGTACATTCTATTGCTCATTCAGTGCACTGCTGAGTGCCATAAAGAGGTAGACATGCACAACAGACGACACATTGACGCAGCTGCTATTGTCATGACCTAGTTAAGAACACCTGTACCGGTCAAATCATCTCCCCTTCACATGATGGGTCAAACCATCACAAGCTCAGTTCATTTAACCCTCAGACTTCACCATGGTATGTACAGGCCTGACCGGGGCATATGGAGAAATGTAATGGACCAGCTAAGTGGTGATGCTCTTGACCAGTCTTTCTCTCACTCCTACCAATTTTCAACAATGTAGAGCCACCACTGAACATATCGATGGTAGAACTACTAGTGACTAGTTGGCCTACGACTAGTTGGCCTATGACTAGTTGGCCTACATGTGTTTGGGTGTGTTTGATTGAGTGCAGCAGTGTGTGTCAAAGTGTATCCTCCCCTGCAGCCGGAGAGGAAACATTGCTCTGGGTAGTGGCTGGAGTCTTTGGGTCTTTGAGACAGAGAGTATTGTTATTGCTCATCACCAGACCAGTACAGCCAGTACCACTCTGTTCTGTTTAGTAAACTGGCTAGTGACCTGTTGTTCCTGTTCCTGAAGTGACTTCCTGTTCGCATGTCACAAGACACTCCCCCTCGTAGACTGTCAGTGGTGTGATGTTCTGACCCCGCCACTTTGTGACATCGCTGGCCAATGGGAGACGGCGGAATGGCAATATGTAAATAGTCAGGTGAGGTGACGATACAGGAGATCGTGTCTATGAGCCTATCCCCTGGGGACAAACATTGTTTGTCACCTGTGTTTCAGTGTGTATCTTAAAGCCACAGGGGTCTAGCACACTGTGGATCTAGACTAGTTTGAATGGCTATAAAGGGAAAGCTTTGTGCATCTGTCAACAGTGATGCTGATGGAGTGTATGTGGATACAGACCCTGTATAATTTCCATTGCTCTGCACTTTCACATGTTTTACCTGCAGGTGTCACTTTACCCATCACAACACTATTATAGCTTAGCTTCAATACAACATAGTGCATCTAACGAAGGGAGTGAAGGTTAGGCCAAAATAACAACCCCAGAATTGCACCCCCAGCTTTGTATTGCAGTTATATGTTGAATTGAAAGATTTATCAGAAGACTGTTGATCTACAGTAAAACTGTACTGAATGTCCCGCTGGGGCCTCCAGGGGCCACCAGTACAAAAATGTATGCAATCACTTGTTATAAGCCACTTTAAGTAAAGGTGTCTGCTAAAAGGCATACATTATTATAAATGTTGGCAAACTTTTTGCACATGCATAGGTACCGCTCAAAAACCTGACAGAAATATCACGAGGATGACAAGGTGATCCTATGTATTCTCTATCCATCGGATGGTCCTGGCTGTCTAGGTAGACTCCACGTGTAGACCACTCCTACTAAGAAATGTGGTTGCTAGTTCCTGTCAGATGTTATTCATTGATAGAGAACAGGTCTGTCCTTGAGGAGTGGATAACGACGTCACAGCTCATAGACTAATCTACTCATTCACTTCTTGCATAGCTCACCTATATATACTTTATATAAGTAAGCTAAATAACATTCAAATCAAATGTAAACTTTATAAACAACATGTGTAGACTAACGGTGAAATGCGTACTCACAAGCCCTTCCCAAAAATGCAGAGAGAGAAATAATAGACAAATAATAACACAAGGAATAAATACACAATGAGCAACGATGACTTGTCTATATACACGGGGTACCAGTACAGAGTCGATGTCTAGGGGTACAAAGTCATTTAGGTAGATAGAGTGCCTTCAGAAGGTATTCACAGCCCTTGACTTTTCCCACATTTTGTTGTGTTACAGCCTGAATTTAAAATGGATTAAATAGTGATTTTTGTGTCACTGGCCTACACGCAACACCACATATTTTAAATGTGGAATTGTTTTCTTTTTCAAAATTTTGACAAATGAATAAATAATGAAAAGCTGAAATGTCTTGAGTCATTAAGTATTCAACCCCTCTGTTTTGGCAAGCCTAGATAACTTTAGGAGTAAACATTAGCTTTTTATGTCACATAATAAGTTGCATGGACTGTGCAATAATAGTGTTGAACATGATTTTTGTATGACTACCTCATCTCTGTACCCCACACATACAATTATCTGTAAGGTCCCTCAGTCGAGCAGTGAATTTCAAACACAGATTCAACCACAAAGACTAGAGGTTTTCTAATCCCCGCAAAGAAGGGCACCTGTTGGTAGATGGGTAAAAAAAAAAAAAAACAGACATTGAATATCTCTTTGTGCATGGTGAAGTTATTGATTACACTTTGGATGGTGTATCAATACACCCAGTCACTACAAATATACAGGCGTCCTTCCTAACTCAGTTGTCAGAGAGGAAGGAAACCGCTCAAACTCCAGCCATTACCACAAGCCCATCAACCCCAATTAAGATCCCACCAACCTCCTGTGCATTACAGCATTTTGTGTAGATTGTTAATTAAAAAAATTACAATTAAATTAATTAGAATCCCATTTTTCTAAAACAAAGTGTGAAGAAATCCAAGGGGTCTGAATACTTTTGCAAGGCACTGTATATAGTCAAATGTGATATAATCGCCACACCTTGATGACTTAAAATGGATCATATTGACATACATGTGTCGTATCTTTTGACTAAAGTGAGAGGAAACATTGCAACATTGCTATCAGTCAGGGTTAGTACTAGGAGGTACCATGCAGACAAGATTGTGTTAGGGAGTGAGAGAGAGTATTGGGTCAAATGAAACAAATCTCCATCATTTTGACTGCTGTAATTGGATCCAAGCCCTTGGCTTTATCTACAGTACACAGATGCATTCTCTCTTGTGTCTAGGAAGGAGATAAGGGGCTGTATGTACAATGTATCAAATGTCTCAGAGCAGGAGTGCTGTGAATCAATAAGATGGACGGGGGGACCAGTGGCAGTATTCACAAAGAGTCTCAGAGCAGGAGAGCTGATCAAGGATGAGTTTAGCCTTGTAGAGATGTAATAGGATTAAATTGACAAGAGGGGACCTGATCCTAGAACACCACTCCTACTCTGAGACGCTTGAAACATTCGGCCTGGGGTGTTAGAGTTGGGGGTTGATTGATAGACAGTGTTGTCTATTTGAAGGACTGGTATAACTGGACTCTTTTAAGTATCACCTAGATATGACCAGCCCCTAAAGGGAACATTCTTGTCAAGTACTCTTAATGGTGTGACTTTTGCTTGTCACTCTTGTCAATGGCACTGTCACTGAGTGGTGTGCAGTAACGGTTTGCGGGCAAAATAACTGGGGAAGCCAGAAAAAAGCCATATCACACCCTAAGTGCTGTGATAATTGCGTTGTTTGCTCTATAACCTGTTAGTTCATATGCCTTGCGACCGTGATATATAGGCCTAAAGGCCGAGACAATAAGAAGACACGGTGGCAGAATAAATTCGCAGGTTAATGAGAAGGGTGTGCCTGAAACGATGCACATAACTCTGCAATGTTGAGTTGTATTGGAGAGAGTCTCAGTCTTAAATCATTTCCCACACACAATCTGTGCCTGTATTTAGTTTTCATGCTAGTGAGGGCCGAGAATCCACTCTCACATAGGTATGTGGTTGCAAAGGGCATCAGTGTCATAACAGCGCGATTTGCCAAGGCAGGATACTCTGAGCGCAGCCCAAACCAGAAATCTGGCAGTGGCTTCTGAATAAATTACATTTTCACAGAACCGCTTGTTGCAATTTCGATGAGGGTCTCTTGTTCAGATATCGGTAAGTGGACTGGAGGCAGGGCATGAAAGGGATAACGAATCCAGTTGCTTCTGTCGTCCGTTTCGGGAAAGTACATGCGTAATTGCACACCCAGCTCACTCAGGTGCTTCGCTATATCACATTTGACATTGTCCGTAAGCTTGAGTTCATTTGCACACAAAAAAATCATACAATGATGGAAAGACCTGTGTGTTGTCCTTGTTAATGCAGACAGAAAAGAGCTCCAACTTCTAAATCATAGCCTCAATTTTGCGGAGAGTCCCTGTAATCCTAGATTCAGGACATTCAGGCGAGCAAAAAAAATCACCCAGATAGGCCAGTCGTGTGAGATACTCGTCATCATGCAAGCGGTCAGACAAGTGAAAATGATGGTCAATAAAGAAAACTTTAAGCTTATCTCTCCAAAAAATGTGTCAATACTTTGCCCCTTGATAACCAACACACTTCTTGTATGTTGTAAAAGCGCTACATGGTCGCTGTCCATATCATTGCATAATGCAGAAAATACACGAGAGTTCAGGGGCCTTGCTTTAACAAAGTTAACCATTTTCACTGTAATGTCCGAAACGTCTTTCAAGCTGTCATGCATTCCCTTGGCAGCAAGAGCCTCTCGGTGGATGCTGCAGTGTACCCAAGTGGCTTCAAGAGCAACTGCTTGCACGCGCGTTACCACTCCACTATGTCTCCCTGTCATGGCCTTTGCACCATCAGTACAGATACCAACACATCTTGACCACCAAAGTCCATTTGATGTCACAAAGCTGTCCAGTACTTAAAAAATATCCTATCCTGTTGTCCTGGTTTCCAGTGGTTTACAGAAGAGGATGTCTTCCTCTCTAAACGAATCGGACATATACCAGGAGCTGTGCCAGGCCCGCCACGTCTGTTGACTCATCCAGCTGTAACGCATAGAATTAACTGGCTTGTATGTGAAGCAGTAATTGTTTCAAAACATCTCCTGCCATGTAACTGATGCGTCGTGAAACAGTGTTGTTTGATGAAGACATTGTCTGTATAGTTTTTTTGGCCTTTTCCATCAGCATTGCCCCAGCCATATCCACGGCAGCAGAAAAAATGAAGTCCTCCACAATAGTTTGGGGCTTGCCTGTCCTAGCCACTCGGTAGCTCAACATATAAGATGCTTCTAGCCCTTTCTTATTAACAGTATCTGTTTCTTTTATACATGTCTTACTACTTGAAAGTCATCTTTATTCTCACTCAAAAAACTCCTGTGGCATATTTTTCAAATGTTCATGTTTCGTTTCTAAATGTCTGCGCAAGAGCGAAGGTTTCCCACGAGAGAGTAACGGTTAATGTGATTGAATGCTAATTATTTGACTAGGCTACCTGTATTTGACATTGTGTTGTTATTTCTCTGAACACTAGATGGTTTATTTGTATTTTTGGCAGTGAAACGAGGCTACTCAGGCGAGACAAAAACCTTACCCAAATGTATAGCCTCGTTGGAAAATATAAATGTACTGTTTGAACATGTGAAGAAAAATAAATAAAGAATCATTTTCAAGCAAGTTCATGTTTCCGACATTTTCGGAAACAACAACTATTGATTTAGAACCACGGAGAGGTACCGCAAGTCGCTAAGAAAACAGGTGCTGCCTCCACTATTCCAGCACCATTTCAACTTCAATATTTCAACATTATCTAACCACCTATGCTTAGGTGACAACTAAAATATACCAAAAACATTTAGTCCAATCAATGTAAGCTACAGTAAATATGATGTGGCTGTCCATGGTTCTGATTTCTGTGTGTGTGTGTGTGTGTGTGTGTGTGTGTGTGTGTGTGTGTGTGTGTGTGTGTGTGTGTGTGTGTGTGTGTGTGTGTGTGTGTGTGTGTGTGTTCGTTCGTGCAAGTATACTTTTTTTTGACTCACCCTACTTGTAGACAAATGCCAATGCTATCCTCTCTTTCATGTTGACGAAACGGTCTATCACTCTGTCATACAGTACACATATATTTTGTTGTTCTAGCCTACCTGGCTAAAATGCTTGCTCGCTAGCCTAACTTACTTTCATGGGCAATGATGTGCCAGGCCAGCTAGTTAACATTAACCTACTAGCTACATGTTGAACTTCCATCCTCTCAGGCCAGGGGCACAATGTATGAATTTATGGTGGGATCAGAATAGCAATTATAATAATTTGCCAGTACAGAGAATTAAGTATCCCTATCTCCATCCATGGCTAATTTAGGAAACAGACAATTCTAGCTAGCTAGCCACTGGAGGACAACAACACAACGAGACGCAACAATTCAAGTTGTTTCTGTCAATGACGTATACTCCCGATGAATTTGATAGGAGTGATGCCAAATCCAAACTGGCTTCCCTTGACACTTTTTTGGGGTCAAGGGAGGCCAAATGCTCACTGGCTTCCCTTGTATTCAATGCTACAGGCGGCAATAATGTCATACCCTTTTGGACCAGACAGCATCAGATAGATGGCCTACACATACAGAGACAGAGGGGCGCTGTTTTGCTCGCTCAGATGCTTTCTCCGGTGAGATACATTCAGCCTCTTGCGAATTGAAGGACAATTATGAAACACAGAGAGACGAAAGAAATTATTTGAAAATAAATAAATCAGCTGTATACACGGATACACGCCGCTGGTGGTGTGATCTTTGTTTGTTCAATCCCAGCTCCCTCTCTGGTTTACTTTCCAAGCAAAAGTCTCCAGCTGTTAAAGCAATCTTGAACCAAAGACTGTAATGTTGCAGAGTTCTCTTCTGACTTCAATAGAGTGCTATAAGTGTAGATTCTCTTCCCACAACTCACTATTGGTGGTTGATTCCACATCTTAATTCCCCTGTTCCGGAACTCTCCCTGTTCCATTATGCAAGTAGAGTGCTGATTTGAGTCTCTGGTGTATAGAGAGAAGAGTGGGAGGATAGAGGGAAGATCCATCATTATGGATGAATTATGGATGCTGTTAAATGATGACAGGATGTTGTCTGTAGTTTGAGACCATCTGCACTACAGACAGTTCTACAGTTAGATTCTAGAACTCCCATGTGTGTAATTCCATGTTCGGGGGAAATGTATGGGTAGTCTCACAGCCAGATCAATCCAAGTTTTTTGGTTGTCTGATCTCCACAACTTTGTTGTGAAAAAAGAAAGAAAAAAAGAAGCATTTAGCTACACTCGCATTAACATCTGCTAACCATGTGTATGTGACAAATCAAATTTGATTTGATTTGACTTTGTATTACATTATGCATTTTATTATCTGAAGTCTGGATGGAAATACACTTAGATTTGTAGGTCTACTGGCAAGTCCTCACAAAACCTGCTTTAAAAGAAACACCTTTATACACACCGTTTATACACCCTTGAATACATCCTTACCTATCACATTTTCCATTGCAAAGACAAGTGATGACTCAGGGAAACCAATGTAGTGTAACTTGAATCAAACCATCATTGCAGAGTCATGATGTTTCCCTTTGAACAGCTCTAAAGTGAAGACCAACTGTACACTTTGGGTGGTTCCCAATGAGCCACTTTAAAAGAGAACATGAAACGCGACAATGTGCACATTCATCAATCTCTCTACACTGTAATTGTCCTAAATAACCCATTTCAGTGAGTTTACTGAAATACCCTGTAATACTGCAGTGAGTATAATATGAGTTTATCCCTAGCAATCCAGTTTGAGGCTTTCAGGACCATGATATTACACGTACAGTACAGTTGAGTCATTCTTGACTGGAGGGTTCTTTCTGAGGGCCTTATGACATTCCAAAATGTGCTAATTTCCTTGTTACAAATACATCAGAACTCTATTGTATAATGAAAATGACTGGATAATTGTAAAGGAGAGTTTGGGTCGCAATTGACTTCATTGTAAACATCCTTGTCACAAGTCAGCTACTTAGTTGTTCACAGGGAATGACTGGATTATCATAGAATAGAATTGGGTGACCTTGACATATTGGGGCAGGAAATGTTAGACCAAAGTTCTAGGCTGTTCTCAACACTGCATTACTCCCACAATGGTAATCCAAGTGGAATATTCTCTAAGTGAGAATAAAAACATGGGTTTAAATTAGCTTAGAACACACAGCCTGCACATTGCATTCCTTATTAGTAGTCGAGTGTGATCAAACTGACATGTTTCATCAGTAAGAATGTTTTCTTAACTGACTTTCCTAGTTCAGTAAATGTTAATAAATACATAGGTTGGGTGCAGGGCTGAAAACAGAACTGGCACACTCAGAAGCTTCACCTATTTATTTATTAACCTTTATTTAACTAGGCAAGTCAGTTAAGAACAAATTCTTATTTACAATGACGGCCAATCGGGGAACAACGTTTAGTTTGTTCAGGGGCAGAACAACAGATTTTTACCTCGTTAGCTCGGGGATCCGATCCAGAAACCTTTCGGTTACTGGCCCAACGCTCTAACCACAACGTTTAGTTTGTTCAGGGGCAGAACGACAGATTTTTACCTCGTTAGCTCGGGGATCCAATCCAGAAACCTTTCGGTTACTGGCCCAACGCTCTAACCACAACGTTTAGTTTGTTCAGGGGCAGAACGACAGATTTTTACCTCGTTAGCTCGGGGATCCGATCCAGAAACCTTTCGGTTACTGGCCCAACGCTCTAACCACAGCGTTCAGTTCCTGCAAGGATCCTCATCAGGTCCTGGTGAAACATTGTTTATGAATACAGGTGCGTGGTGGAGTTTGAGTGTGGCGGCTCTATTTATTTTATACCTTGCTGTATCTTCACCTTGACACGTGATAACAAAAGCTGGACTTACACTGGTGGTAAAAGGCTTTGTAAAACACACTGACGGGAAGGAGATGTCAGTGAGAGACTGAATACAATACTGCGCACAAAAAAAAAACTTTAGGAAACATTAACAACTGACTGAGAACAAAAATAAGTTGTAGCTTAGGCCTTTGTCCCGAAAAAACGGTAAAACTGAAAGCCTACATCAAAAAGCCTTATTAGATTGGCTTCCCACCGTTATCAGGAACAGGTTGAGTAATACAGTATGTTTAGTGGCTAGAACGTTCTAGTTCTGTATTTTTCTTGTTCTACCGATGACACAGCCATACAAGGAAGACACTATCTGTGCAGTGGGATGAAAGAGACGTGACAGATAAACCTTGATCATTATTTTTATTTTATTTAACAAAATAATCACAAACACAAACAAAACAATGGTCACTGAGATTGGATTCTCTGAACAGGAAAATTAAGAATCAACAAGAAGAACAATTTGCATGTAACAGGCAAGCTGCAGTTGGTGCTCTGTCCTGTGGACTCGTACATCTTAGGGTGATACACAACATTGTGCTTTACACACCATAACCACACCGGATGTCATAAAACACTGCACAACAGGGGCAATTTAGTCTATAAAATGTAAAATCTTCCATCAGCTTTGAATGAAAACATAACCTTATAACAGAACAAACATTAACTTCACCAGAACCATAGATATATGGATCTGAACTTTACACTGTTGTTCAGACCCTGCAGTGTCATTCACACAACCGAGATAATGATTCAATGGATAATGAATCAAGATAATGAACATTGGTTGATTGGTTATGATGATGGGACAATATTAACAACTGTGTAACCATTCACACAACCAAGATAATGATTCAATGGATAATGAATCAAGATAATCAACATTGGTTGGTTATGATGATGGAACAATATTAACAACTGTGTAACCATTCACACAACCAAGATAATGATTCAATGGATAATGAACATTGGTTGGTTGGTTATGATGATGGGACAATATTAACAACTGTGTAACCATTCACAGAAGACACAAGAGCTTGGGAAAAGAAAACATCCAATCAAGATATTTATATATGTATATATATATATATAAATAAATAAAACAAATCTGTAATATGTACAACATATTTTTAACGTTTTAAAATGTACAAAATGAACAGGGTGATACCACAGCGAACTGAGGATGTAGTATTTACAGAAACATACAAACTATATACATATTCTCAAAAATAATAATTAGTATTGTCATGTCATACCAGGATGTCATTCACCATGTCAGCTTTCCACCTCAATAAAAAAATCAAACGGAGGGCGTTTTCTTCATGGCTTAACTCTTTAGAACAGTGAGCAGCATACAGACAAAAACCAGTGGCATTCAGCTGCTGGACTTCAACTAGCATTCAGCTGCTGGCCTTCCACTAGCATTCAGCTGCTGGCCTTCAACTAGCATTCAGCTGCTGGCCTTCCACTAGCATTCAGCTGCTGGCCTTCCACTAGCATTCAGCTGCTGGCCTTCAACTAGCATTCAGCTGCTGGCCTTCAACTAGCATTCAGCTGCTGGCCTTCAACTAGCATTCAGCTGCTGGCCTTCAACTAGCATTCAGCTGCTGGCCTTCAACTAGCATTCAGCTGCTGGCCTTCAACTAGCATTCAGCTGCTGGCCTTCAACTAGCATTCAGCTGCTGGCCTTCAACTAGCATTCAGCTGCTGGCCTTCAACTAGCATTCAGCTGCTGGCCTTCAACTAGCATTCAGCTGCTGGACTTCAACTAGCATTCAGCTGCTGGACTTCAACTAGCATTCAGCTGCTGGACTTCAACTAGCATTCAGCTGCTGGACTTCAACTAGCATTCAGCTGCTGGCCTTCAACTAGCATTCAGCTGCTGGCCTTCAACTAGCATTCAGCTGCTGGCCTTCAACTAGCATTCAGCTGCTGGACTTCAACTAGCATTCAGCTGCTGGACTTCAACTAGCATTCAGCTGCTGGACTTCAACTAGCATTCAGCTGCTGGACTTCAACTAGCATTCAGCTGCTGGACTTCAACTAGCATTCAGCTGCTGGCCTTCAACTAGCATTCAGCTGCTGGACTTCAACTAGCATTCAGCTGCTGGACTTCAACTAGCATTCAGCTGCTGGACTTCAACTAGCATTCAGCTGCTGGACTTCAACTAGCATTCAGCTGCTGGACTTCAACTAGCATTCAGCTGCTGGACTTCAACTAGCATTCAGCTGCTGGACTTCAACTAGCATTCAGCTGCTGGACTTCAACTAGCATTCAGCTGCTGGTCTTCAACTAGCATTCAGCTGCTGGTCTTCAACTAGCATTCAGCTGCTGGTCTTCAACTAGCATTCAGCTGCTGGCCTTCAACTAGCATTCAGCTGCTGGCCTTCAACTAGCATTCAGCTGCTGGCCTTCAACTAGCATTCAGCTGCTGGCCTTCAACTAGCATTCAGCTGCTGGCCTTCAACTAGCATTCAGCTGCTGGCCTTCAACTAGCATTCAGCTGCTGGCCTTCAACTAGCATTCAGCTGCTGGCCTTCAACTAGCATTCAGCTGCTGGCCTTCAACTAGCATTCAGCTGCTGGCCTTCAACTAGCATTCAGCTGCTGGCCTTCAACTAGCATTCAGCTGCTGGCCTTCAACTAGCATTCAGCTGCTGGCCTTCAACTAGCATTCAGCTGCTGGCCTTCAACTAGCATTCAGCTGCTGGCCTTCAACTAGCATTCAGCTGCTGGCCTTCAACTAGCATTCAGCTGCTGGACTTCAACTAGCATTCAGCTGCTGGACTTCAACTAGCATTCAGCTGCTGGACTTCAACTAGCATTCAGCTGCTGGACTTCAACTAGCATTCAGCTGCTGGACTTCAACTAGCATTCAGCTGCTGGACTTCAACTAGCATTCAGCTGCTGGCCTTCAACTAGCATTCAGCTGCTGGCCTTCAACTAGCATTCAGCTGCTGGCCTTCAACTAGCATTCAGCTGCTGGCTTTCAACTAGCATTCAGCTGCTGGCCTTCAACTAGCATTCAGCTGCTGGCCTTCAACTAGCATTCAGCTGCTGGCCTTCAACTAGCATTCAGCTGCTGGCCTTCAACTAGCATTCAGCTGCTGGCCTTCAACTAGCATTCAGCTGCTGGCCTTCAACTAGCATTCAGCTGCTGGCCTTCAACTAGCATTCAGCTGCTGGCCTTCAACTAGCATTCAGCTGCTGGCCTTCAACTAGCATTCAGCTGCTGGCCTTCAACTAGCATTCAGCTGCTGGCCTTCAACTAGCATTCAGCTGCTGGCCTTCAACTAGCATTCAGCTGCTGGCCTTCAACTAGCATTCAGCTGCTGGCCTTCAACTAGCATTCAGCTGCTGGCCTTCAACTAGCATTCAGCTGCTGGCCTTCAACTAGCATTCAGCTGCTGGCCTTCAACTAGCATTCAGCTGCTGGCCTTCAACTAGCATTCAGCTGCTGGCCTTCAACTAGCATTCAGCTGCTGGCCTTCAACTAGCATTCAGCTGCTGGCCTTCAACTAGCATTCAGCTGCTGGCCTTCAACTAGCATTCAGCTGCTGGACTTCAACTAGCATTCAGCTGCTGGACTTCAACTAGCATTCAGCTGCTGGACTTCAACTAGCATTCAGCTGCTGGACTTCAACTAGCATTCAGCTGCTGGACTTCAACTAGCATTCAGCTGCTGGCCTTCAACTAGCATTCAGCTGCTGGCCTTCAACTAGCATTCAGCTGCTGGCCTTCAACTAGCATTCAGCTGCTGGCCTTCAACTAGCATTCAGCTGCTGGCCTTCAACTAGCATTCAGCTGCTGGCCTTCAACTAGCATTCAGCTGCTGGCCTTCAACTAGCATTCAGCTGCTGGCCTTCAACTAGCATTCAGCTGCTGGCCTTCAACTAGCATTCAGCTGCTGGCCTTCAACTAGCATTCAGCTGCTGGCCTTCAACTAGCATTCAGCTGCTGGCCTTCAACTAGCATTCAGCTGCTGGCCTTCAACTAGCATTCAGCTGCTGGCCTTCAACTAGCATTCAGCTGCTGGCCTTCAACTAGCATTCAGCTGCTGGCCTTCAACTAGCATTCAGCTGCTGGCCTTCAACTAGCATTCAGCTGCTGGCCTTCAACTAGCATTCAGCTGCTGGCCTTCAACTAGCATTCAGCTGCTGGCCTTCAAGTAGCCTTCATAGCCTTCAGCTACAGGCATTCAGCTATCTTTAAAATTGGCCACAAAACAAACAATGCTCATCGATTTGGATGTAACTTGCTGATGCACAAATTGGAATATATCGAAACTGCACAAGGCGTGTAAAGCCATAACCAGATAGAAGGCAACAACTCAACTCACTAACTTGTGTAAGGCAACAGTTGACAGGGGCTATAAGATCATATTTACCAAGAGACAGGATGTCTGCTGCACGTGCAAAGGCAAGAGAACCATCATGGCAGCTATAGTTGACTATAGTGAAAGGAGGTCATAAGGCATTTGGGTTCTTCTAAACACTGTATACCACATACCCTAAGAACATGTACGTCACTAGACATTACACACATTGCTGGAGAGAGTATAGAAATGCTTGCATTGATGATGGCAAAGGCACAAATATGTAAAGAGACCAATGACAGCTCACATGTTTGAGTAGTGCCGACAACTCACGTTTTAGCTTTGAGTAGTGCCGACAACTCACGTTTCAGCTTTGAGTAGTGCCGACAACTCACAAGTTTCAGCTCTGATTAGGGCCTACAACTCACACATTTCAGCTCAGAGTATTGTCACACCATAGTTCAATGTCCCCCCTGGGAAAGTCTCCACTTTAAGATGTGGTGATGTTTGGTGCTAAGTGACTAGGCACGTGCATGTGTCAATGTCAGATGGTAAGGCCATCCAGAGGTCTCAATGTCCATTGTTAAGTACACCATAAACATACAAACTAGGTACCGTTTTTGACAAGACAGCTTTTTGACTGCAGCCTTTTTTAAACTCACAATCTTCAACACATTCTTCATATCGTGCTAATTGTGTTTTCTAGTGCTTTTGTCAGGCTGACAAGGGAAGTGGGATCAAACTGAACTCAAGAATCAAATGGGTTGGAAGTGTAGGACGTCTTCTGTACAGTGCTATGCACAATCTTATGCAACATTAGAACAAAAGTTTGCCTATTTTACAGTTAGTAGCCAAATGTACACTCATTTACAAAAGAGCTGCTAAGTGATATGTAACAAAAACAAACAGAGTTGAAGCTGTGTTAGATGGTTGTCATTTTGAACTTCCATGTGTCAAAGAGCCAAGGTCCAGGACCTAGCCTGGTACCAGATCTGTACATTATGTGCTTAGACAATTATTCTTCTCTCTGACGAGGAGTTAGCCGAAAATACATACATTTGGGACCCGGTCACCTAGGTAAGAGCTCTTACATTATGAAAGAACGGACGACTACAGTCCAACTGTGCATTTACTGTCTTTCATTTTCAAGTCCTTCCGATGTTTGGCAAAATGGCTTCCAGATGTTTTTTTCTCCTCAGGGTTGTGTTCGAGACCACAACGCTACCAAGTCATTTTTTATCTGATTCCGTTTGTATGTTTCTTCTTCTTCCATTCCTTTTTTGGGGGGGTTGGTTTCCACGGCAACCAAGTTGTTCTTCTTTTGAGTTTCTTTTTTCCCTTCTTCTTCGTCTTGGATGGCAGCACAGTGTTGAGGTCGGAATCTTCGGAACAGGAAGCCAGGAACTTAGGTCATCGAGATGAGGTCATCATCATAGGATTGGAAAGGACGTTTCAGTAGCATTAGGGTTAAAATGACCTTCATCGTTTTTTGTTTGTCACTTTTTCAAACAAAAATCTCTCTCTCTTTAAATGCAATTCTTCATATCCACTTCTTCTTCTTCTACTAGTCATGCCAGGTCTTCTTCCAGGCTCACCATCTGTCTCTGTGAAGGGAGACAGAAAATAACGATAAACACAAAGTCACACAACACTGAAAACCGCTACATGCAGTATTTCATAGGCTATACCATAATCAACGGTCACATGCTTTTTGTTAGCCACTGCAGAATACCTGCAGGATTGGGGTCAATTCCATTTAAACTCAGTTCAGGAAATTAAGTGGATTGCAACTCCACATAGGAAAACGATGGGCAAATCATTCCATTATTTTACTTAATCGAAATGGAATTGATCTTAACACAGTATGAGAATTTAAATGTTATGAACTCTAACCCTGGTGACACGTGTAGTCTACATAAGTAATATGACAGTGACTGGGTTGCTTGGTGGGTTGCTAGGTGACAGTGACAGTACCTGTGGGTAGGTGTATCCGTCCTGGCTGTGGTTTCTACAGATGTGCAACTCGTCCTCTGTGGTCTTCTGGTACACGGGGTTGTCAAAGTGGATGGTGTTGGTGTTCTTCAGCCTCCAGTGTCTCCATAGCAACACTGCACCAAACAGCACCAGGCACATCATCACTGGAGAGAGGAGATAGGGGGTCAAAGGTCAGTTCTTGTAATTGTTGTTGTTGATAAAGTATGGTAGGTAAAGCCAGTTTAACTTTTACAATGATGTGTTTTACTGAGTGTACAAAACATTAGAAACACCTTCCTAATATTGAGTTACACCCCCTTTTGCCCTCAGAACAGCCTCAATTTGTCAGGGCATGGACTCTACAAGGTGTCAAAAGCATTCCACAGGGAGGCTGGCCCATGTTGACTCCAATGCTTCCCACAGTCAAGTTGGCTGGATGTCCTTTGGGTGGTGGACCATTCTTGATACACACAGAAAACGGTCAAAAACCCAGCCACGTTGCAGTTTTGACACACTCAAACCGGTGCACCTGGCACCTACTACCATACCCCGTTCAAAGGCACTTAAACTTTTGTCTTGCCCATTCACCCTCTGAATGGCACACGTACACAATCCATATCTCAAATGTCTCAAGGCTTGTCTCCTCCCCTTCATCTACACTGATTGAAGTGGATTTAACACGCAACATAAATAATGGATCATAGCTTTCACCTGGTCAGTCTCATGGAAAGAGCAAGTGATCCTAATGTTTTGTACACTCAGTGTATATCAACACGTAAGTCAACACATAAACAGAGAGTAGGTTACTACAGTACTACTGTATTTATCAGTGCACTAGACATTATGCTGATACTACAAGGTAAAATACTCACTGATAGGTAAGACAATGTAGAGCACAGTATGGTGTGATGCCTCAGCTACTTTGGGCATGGCAACATAGCCACTTTGACCTGTGACCGCAGTTTCCTGTGGACTGTGAGTGGTCGAGGACCTTTCAGGGTCCTGAGGCTGGGCCCGGCGGGCAAAGGAGGTAGCTGTAGTTGAAGTGGGACCAGCTGGCTGTTTGGTTGGGGCCCTGGTAGGGATGGGGGCTGCAGTTTTGGGAGTGGTGGGGGGAGCGGTAGTTGAAGTGGGACCAGCTGGCTGTTTGGTTGGGGCCCTGGTAGGGATGGGGGCTGCAGTTTTGGGAGTGGTGGGGGGAGCGGTAGTTGTTGGAGCTGTTGAGATAAGAGACGGGGGTAAAGGTCACCGAAGGTTAAAGGTTAGACACACAAGAACGTGTCAGTTGGTTTGAGAAAAGGTTCAATGACCATGAACAGTGAGTATGAGGATAAACACTAACACTTTGACATCCAATGGCTTTTGAACTAGCTTTTAACTACAAAATATTTGGTCTTAAACGGATTTTAATGACGATTAATAATGAAAATATGAATAACATTCCACCCATGAGGTGGGCGATCTGGTCATTTAACTGCAGGAAAGGGGTCTACAGTGCAAGAGTTGCACCCTTCTTCTCTAAAGTTCCATAGGGTTCGACAGAGGAAAACACATACCTGCCACACACTTCCTCATGTCCAGGCCGAGGGTCATGTGATCAGGACAGGCACAGGTGTATTTGGGGGAGTGTTGGTTGATCTGGGGAGCAGGCAGACATAGGAACTCACAACCTCCATTCACAAAGTTTTTCTCTGTGCACCAGTTCTTTCCTATAAGAGAGAGAGAGAAGGGGGGGAGAGAGAGAGAGAGAGAGTGTTAGACCACCTGATTCAGCTTTTAAAGTTAATTACAGTTATTCATATGAGATTTGTTATGTTTTTAAAAAGTGTGCGTTGCCATACCGATGGGCTGCTTGAGGTTGTGGTATACAATGATGTCCTCTGGCTGCATCAGGTCTTCCGCCAGTACAGTGATGTCATTTCCTGTCAGGCGGTTGGCGCTCATGACCGCTCTGTCGCCCATGTCGGTCCAGAATACTTTCTCCTGTGAAACAAATGAGAGAAACCAGAAAAAGAGAGACAGGAAGAAAAACTAGGTTACCCAAAGTTAAACAACTGTACATAGTCAGTACATACAGTACTTAAAGTTAACCAACTGTACATAGTCAGTACATACAGTACTTACAAAGTTAAACAACTGTCCATAGTCAGTACATACAGTACTTACAAAGTTAACCAACAGTCCATACAGTACTTACAAAGTTAAACAACTGTACATAGTCAGTACATACAGTACTTACAAAGTTAACTAACTGCCCATAGTCAGTACATACAGTACTTAAAGTTAACCAACAGTCCATACAGTACTTACAAAGTTAAACAACTGTACATAGTCAGTACATACAGTACTTAAAGTTAAACAACTGTACATAGTCAGTACATACAGTACTTACAAAGTTAAACAACTGTCCATAGTTAGTACATACAGTACTTACAAACCAACTGTACAAGCAAAATACATAGCGTACTTACAAATCCATCCACAAACAAAGACTTAATGTATCTGTCCTAATTTAAATGGGGGAAACCAACAGTTTCAGATATGGGGCTTATTAACCTCCTATGGCCTGGATACTGTAAGATCAGTTTGGTCTCCATTCAGCAGCTACATGGATGGATTTCTGTAATACAGCTAAAGCTGGCTAGCTGCATGGCTGAACTCATTAACCAGGCTGGTGTATAAGACTCTGAACCTGGAAATCCCCTTTAATTATAGCTACCACAGCCAGGTTGGTGTGGGCTGGAGGGGGGAGACCATGGTGCTCGACCCAGGGACCTAGAGGTGGTTCTGGGGCCACAGCCAGGGTAGAGGGGGAAGACCATGGTGCTCGACCCAGGGACCTAGAGGAGGTTCTGAGGTTGGATTGTAACCATTGCCCTCATGGACTGGACTCTACTGGTTCAGTTAAGTCTCCCTTTCCCGTCCTACAGTTCCTCTAGGACCTGTCCATAACTATACTCCAGATGGAACTCCAGTTAGGGAGACCTTAACATTCTATCACCATTTACCTCGAAGACGGCGACAGAGAGGGGGTGAGCCAGCTTGTCCTCGTTGTAGATAAGTGTGTGTCGTCCTTCTCCGTTTACGCCGATGCTGGAGAGGGTGTGCATCTTAGAGTCCACCCAGTACAGACGCTGGTTAACCATGTCTGTTCGAGAGGCACAGAGCGTTAGAGAAATCCAACTGTATAATCATTACCTTATAAACAATGCCTCCACGCATGATAACGAGGCAGATTATTTGAATGCATTTAAATAATGTACACCTACAGTATGATATAACTTCCAACAATAACACAACACAAAATCTCAACTGTTCTGTATACGAGTATAAGAATCACGTGAGACAGCCAATGTGTCCAATCACACCAATGTGTCCAATCACACATCACTACATTGCAGTGTCCAATCAGTGGACTCTTCTTACCAAGCGTGATGCCGTTGGGCCACATGATGTTGTCCGTTACCAAGGCGACGCGGTCAGCACCGTTCAGCCCACTCTTCTCGATCTTGGCCTCGTTGCCCCAGTCAGTCCAGTACATGAAGCTGGAAACAGACAGTACCGTCAGTCAAAACTCCTACCTCGAACACACTTCAGCACAACGTCTGGAAGTCTTTAGAGAAAGTCACACACACACTGACACGTTGAGCTTCTGCCATGTTTCTTGTTGCGAAAGAGATCCTCACTCATTCAATTATTCCAATATGTTCGACAACAAAAGCATCCTGTCGAAGATTTACCTATTTGGTTTCCATGGCAGTCAACGCCCTATTGAGCATGATCCTAATGAATTCAGATCAATAGCCTATGACCCAAACAAGGTTAATAGAATCAATCAAAACCAAAGTGTCTTACTTATTGGCTGGGTCCACCACGATGCTTCTTGGTTTCTCCAGTCCTTCGCTGATCAGTGTCTTTCGCCGTGTTCCGTCCGTGGTTGCCACGGAGATGGTCTGGAGCACGCTGTCCGTCCAATAGATGTTACCGTGAATCCAGTCGACGGCCAGACACTCCGGCGCCTCCATCTGGCTGTCAATCACCACGTTGTGGTGGGAGGAGTCCCCTGCCAAGTTCATGTCGGCGCTGGGGAAGGGGCGGGACAAAATAGATGTTTGTTAACGAACAAATACTGTATATTGTCTGTTTGCAGATATATATATATATATACACACAAACACACACACTCCCCTTCCCCCAGTAGGTCCTCACCTGTAGATCTTCTTGTGGTACAGGTCAGACCAGAAGATCTTGTGTCCAGGCATGTCCATGTCCAGGGCCACCACGTTCTTCAGTCTGGGGATGAGAGGAACGTACTCTCTACGGTCCACAGTCATCTTCCTCACCTCGTGGCGGTTGGTGAACAACAGGTAGGGGACAGTACCTGGAAGACATACCATTATATTTAGAAAGTTTTAGATTTCGACCTCAAGTCTGCCACTTTACTTAACTATATTTACATCACATTTAGAAAGTTGTCGTTTAATAATGAGGCCTCAGAGAAACTACCTAAACCTCTTCTTAACTTTGATTTGTTCAGACTACATCAGAATTCCTCCCAAGGCTCTGTTCATATATCCACACTAGCAAGTAATCTATCAAGCATCCATTCTAAGTGGTATGCTGGGGTGGCTGTCGGAATGTAGCTTAGCTAGTGTGTCCCTCCATCTCACACGTACCTGTGGCAGCCTTGCAGGTCTTGGTCTTGGGGTCCAGTTCGTAGCCCTCCTCACACTCACACTTGTAACTTCCCAGGATGTTCACACAGATCTGGGTACAGGTGTCTGGGTCAGCACACTCATCAATGTCTATAGCAGGAGGAAAACAGGGTTAGAGGTCAGAAGATAGGGTCAGGGGTCAGTTGTGGCAATTCATAGTATGATTTGATCCAAATCCAATGTCCTGTGATCTTATCTGGTTGATAAGATCGTGTCACTATAGTGACTTAGAGCTCAGTCATTACAATCTTCTGTGCTGAGTTCAGAGTCTTAGAAAAGTGTCGTATAAATGTTTATTTCCGCACACCTTCACATTTCTTGTTGTCCTTCCCCAGACTGTACCCAGCAGGACAGGAGCAATTGAAGCCAATCTTCAGGTCGGTACAGGTGTGAGAGCAACCGCCGTTATTGGTCAAACACTCGTTGTTGCCTGCAGAATCAGACCGGAAATCAGTTAGAAGAAGTATATCTATCTAGAAATCGATAAGAAACAACCATCATCCTCAATGTCCATGATGACAGCCTTTTTCCTTAGGCAAGACTAAACCAGTCACCTCACTCTTTACAACCACTAACTAGTTTGGCCAGACCAGACTGGCCTGAACCACTTGGCTAGCTGTCTCCATCATATTTTCCTAGCTGGGATGTGGTCTCTCTCCTCTGTTTTCCACTGAATGGTATGTGGGTGTGAAGGGAGTTCCCTATGGGCCCAGGGTCAAAAGTAGTGGCCCAAACAGGGACTAGGGTGCCATTTGGGACGCAGCATATGTCCACGGTTCCAACTCACCACACTCCCTGATAGGTTCGTCGGACATGTCTCGGCAGTCTTTCTGCCCGTTGCACACCTTGTCCACGGTGACGCACTCCCCACTCTTACACCTGAAGTTATTCGGACCCTCACACACATCCACTGGGGGGAGAATAAGAAAGAGGAGAATATTATTAGACATATAGTACAGCTATAGGGAGTGTGTGTGTGTGTGTGTGTGTGTGTGTGTGTGTGTGTGTGTGTGTGTGTGTGTGTGTGTGTGTGTGTGTGTGTGTGTGTGTGTGTGTGTGTGTGTTCATTAGGGCTGAGCCTCACCGCTCCTGCAGTCGATCTCATCGCTCAGATCCTTGCAGTCAAACTGGTGGTCACACTGACGGCTACCATGGACACAGGAGCCATCGTTACACTGAAACTCATCTGGCTGGCAAGTGGGCCGACCTACCGAGAGAGAGAGAGGTTAGATAAACAATACAACAAGACAGATGGACAGAAAAAGAGCGATTGGGATTTTCTCTTAAGAGTCCCTTAGTTTAGTATCTGTTCATACAGTATATCTTGGAAGATGAACATTTGTTTTTGTAAACACTTAACTAAATAAGCATATTTCTGTCTTTGGAAGAAAAGAAAAATGTTTCAGAGAGAAACGACAGAAGCAGAGTACAATATTGTCAAAAAACCTTCCACTCACTGCAGTTGGTTTCATCTGAATTATCCTGACAGTCCTTGCCTCCATCGCAGCTCCAACTCCTATGGATACACTCCCCACTCCCACAGTGGAATTCATGTGGCCCACAGGGCTTTGTTGTCGGTTTGGTGTCCCTCCCGCCACAGTTCTGGGGCCACTCGTCTGAACCGTCGGCACAATCGGCGTCGCCGTCGCAGGCCCAGAGACGCGGTACACACACTGTGTTGTTACACTGGAAGGCGTTGGGACCGCAGGTGACGGCGGGACAGGAAGTCTCGTCAGAACCATCGGAACAGTCGTTGTCCTTGTCGCACACGAAGGAGGCGGCGATGCACTGACCGTTGGCGCAGCGGAACTCGTCGTCCGTGCAGTTCTTTGCGGCTGGAGGGAGGAAGGGAGATGGAAGGGAGATGGAGGGAGGAAGGGTTAGGAATATGGAACTGGGACTGGGTGATACAGTATTTGTACTCGTGTCTTTAGGATGTTATTATATCTATAAATAATATTATTGTCACTAAAAGAACGAGAGGTTTTTGTCTAAGGGTTCAATGGGCGCAGAGTAGACACAAGGACCATAGTCATGTGGTGATAGTACCAGTTAGTGATTACAAACTGAAGTCTTAACACATCATCATGCACTAACTACAGAGGTAATCAGAGATGAACAGAACAGTTTGTCCTCAGTATGGTGATGACTACAGTCTATCAGGCATGACGACGATAGAAGAGTTGGCTACAGCATATACACTATTGGACTAGACTAGTGAATGCAAATATGTAGGATTTTAATTTGAGACAGTTTGCTACAGCAGGAAAATAATCCTGCAGCAACATGAAATGTGAATTATTACGTGGATTATAATTAATGGACATTTCTGTAGAGGTTGATACATTTTTCGTAAGGAAAAATCAAGTCAAATTTCAAAGTGGAAATTACAAACTTCATAAGCCTTCTTAAACTTCAAATACACTACAAATGTTAGATGTCCTGCATTGCAGGAAAGTTCTCCTGCAACAGAGTGATCAAATTAAGATCCTACATCCGTACTGTTATCTTACCACAGCTCTTCTCATCAGCTCCATTGTCACAGTCATCTTTGCCATCACAGTGCCACGTTCCGGAGATACACTTGTTCAGTGGGCCTCCACAGCTGAACTCAGTGGGCAGGCAGGTCTTAGCCTCTGGAGACACAGCGAGACAGATAGAGACATTAGAGTCTGTGTGACACATCTTAGCAGCTATATCTTATCTGAAGAGGAGGAGGAGGACGACGAGAGGAGGAGGAGAACAGAGGAAGGAGAGTATGAAAAGAAAGAGGAGAGAGAAGAAGAGTAAAAGAGGAGGAAGAGTCAGTTACTCACCACAGGCGGCTGGCAGCTCGTCAGTTGCGTCACCACAGTCATCACCTCCGTCACACACCCACCGGCTGGTGATACATTTCCCGTTGCCACACCTGAACTGACTTGTCCCACATGTATACGCAGCATCTAGGGGAGGAAAAACCCAGGATAACTGTAAATGATTGGCAAACAGGACACAAGGTAGTACAAATATAATATACAAGGTAGACATTTTAACAGAGTGTATTTGATACTGACTCAGAGAGTTTTTACAATATAGGGCAATAATTCATTATACATATTTTCTGTCATGTGACACTAGTACCACATAACATTAGGCTCACGCAGAGGATAGAAAAGGTCTGTAGTAGTGACGGATGGTAACTAACATTTAACTAAGTAACTTCCCTCGGTTAGTTCATGTTCAACAACGCTCGCTGACAACAGAGGGCAGTCATCTGGCGGCCATTAAGATTGGGATTATATCTTGTTGTTGGTGAGAAGAACACATCCTCTACAATGTTTTGTAGTGTCCCTCTGGGACCAGCAATTATGTGTGATAAGAGCTATAGTAGTGAGAGTCCAAAGATAAAGGAACAGGATATGACGTAAAAAGAGCATTTCTAAACAGGAAGTGAAGGAGTTTCCCATGGGAGAGACCTCGTTGAACTCATCTGACAAATCAAAGTGAAGATGTCTTCAACAAGGAAGTGAGAGCTATCAGGTAGAGCTAGCATGGAGCCTTCAATATTCTGCAAGGTCTCGGTCACTAAGTCAGTTTCTCCCTCCACTGTGCCTGAGGCAACAGAGTATGAGTCAGAGCCCAAGGCTGTCTCTTTAAGACAATGGAAGGGGGGAGGAGTCATAATCACACCACCAGCTGCTGATTGGCCCTCGAGGGACATTCCTCAAAATACTCATAACAAGAGCACTAGTGAGAGCAACAGGGGGAGGTGGGGCACAACCGGTCACAACACCAGGAATTCTCTGAACTCAAGCTGTCGGATGTTGACACTTGTAATAGTAACCGCGGCTACACAGGCATGACTCAAGTCGTAAAGTCGGTTGCTACACAGAGAGTTAGTGAAGTAGACTCAGAAGATAGAGGGTGCTTGCTCCATCTATTGGCATGTGACGTCACCAATGCTCACACCTTCCTGTTAAGATGTGGGACTATAATATCATAAGACGATCTTGTATTGAGAAATGTTGAACTGACTTGATCAATCAGGGCTTTTCATGGGACAAAACGACTGTTGAAACCTGCTGAACCATTATGATACCCAGGCACTGTAACCGCCAGGACTGTGTCTGTGTTTCCAGTGAACCCAACACACACACACACACACACACACACACACACACACACACACACACACACACACACACACACACACACACACACACACACACACACACACACACACACACACACACACACACACACACACACACACACACACACACACACACACACAGATGTGGAAGTTCCAGGAATAGTTTCCCCCCCATCCTATTCCAGCTGTTCTTGGAGAGAGTGGTGATACATTTACGAGGCCGGCCAACTGTTAGCTCGCCCTGAGACTTATACAGTCTCTCAAGTGAAAACGGAGACGTTACTTGGCCCCGACACGCACTCTGCCTCTCTCTCTTTCCATGATCCTCTCTGTCTTCCCTCCCCCTTTCTTTCTCTCTCTCTGTCTGTCTCTCTCCTCTCATCTTTCCCCTATTTCTCTGTCTGTGTTTTAATTTTCTCTCCTGCTAATCTTCTGTCCCATCATCTACAAATGTACAAGCCTCTCAAGCTGCATACTGTGTTCTCTCTACCATTCTCTCTCTAGGTCACAAGACGCTCAACCTCCAGCAGCATAGCCCACTGTACTCTCTCAACAGGCATCTGTGTGTACAGTATGTTAGACTGTACGTCACAACTATGTCTACCATTCTCTCTCTGGGTCACAAATCTCCATTCCCAAGCATACTGTACTGCACTCTCTCTTTGTAGCCTATACAATTAGATAAACATTGGGTAATAGAGGACTTGTACTGTATTCAGTCTCTAATTGAAATGCAGTGGGTGAGAGTTATTTTCCCAGGATGTTGTAAGTCATTTATCTTTTAAAAAAGCCCAGCCAGTGTGAATGGAAACCTCTTTCCATTGACTTGCTTTGGATGTGAGACGTTATCAACGACAGAGGGCAAGTTTAGCTTACGTTTGAACCCAAAACCATCTGGCTGGAAAGGTTGGGCCACGCCATAGCAATACATACCCCTCTCTCCCAGTGTGGGTGTGTCGTGACGTCAGAGTGTATTTGTGTGCGTGTCGTGCATATCATTGATCGATAACTAAGCCATGCACTTGGCGTAGTAACCAAGCACAGAAGACGGAGGAAGTTTGTTTGTGGTACACTGTTCAGGTTACAGTTAATTATTATTAAACAATCATAAAATAGAAGTTTGGTTCCTGTCTACTTAACTTCCTTATGGGCCACTTAATGCAGTCCACCTACTGTCTGTACGCTTACTGTATGTACAGTGAGTCACCATATGGGCATTTTATTTGTCTTTGAGGTTGTGACTAAACTAAATCAAGATAACAAATATGGGGTGATTTCTCTGTCGCGTTTCCTTGAGGGATAATAGTTGTATTGTATTGCATTGGTTTTCTTCACAATTACTCCAGAAAATAATTGTCTTGGGGAATCGACTTCAAAGTGAGTGGGAAAATCCTGTTGTATTTCGAGTGGAACGTTACTTTAACAAATCTACACAGTTCTACCAGCAGGGTACTTTCCATTAGTTACAACAAATCACATTCAAACTAGCTCTGCATGCAGCCTGTAAACTATTGCACAATGATCTCAGATTCTAAGAACCAAAAAGCCATTAAGCAACCTTCCTTATTCACCAATCAGCACATTCTTAGGTGTCTCTCTGCCCGCCCGCCTGCCTGCCCGCCTGCATGTCTGTCTTGCAAATGGAATTACCGGCAAGTCACCTGATTCGCATTCTCCTTCCTATGCCTGACGCCATCCCCACACAATTTGACCCACGGGGGAGGAGAGGCAGAGACAAATAGACAGAGCGAGGCAGACAGACAGAGCGAGGCAGAGACAAATAGACAGAGCGAGGCAGAGACAAATAGACAGAGCGAGGCAGAGACAAATAGACAGAGCGAGGCAGAGACAAATAGACAGAGCGAGGCAGAGACAAATAGACAGAGCGAGGCAGAGACAAATAGACAGAGCGAGGCAGAGACAAATAGACAGAGCGAGGCAGGGACAAATAGACAGAGCGAGGCAGAGACAAATAGACAGAGCGAGGCAGAGACAAATAGACAGAGCGAGGCAGAGACAAATAGACAGAGCGAGGCAGAGACAAATAGACAGAGCGAGGCAGAGACAAATAGACAGAGCGAGGCAGAGACTAGTGATGAGGAGGTTGACTTATAACCTGCAGTCCCAGCAGTTATATCCGCGGGGCGGACGGGTTCATGGTCATTAAATATTGGCGGATGTGTGTGGCAGGCAGGTTAAATAAAGAGAAACAATACCTTCAAAACATCCATCAATGTATAATTCTAGTGCAATTTCTATCAACAGGCTACATTGGGCTTCTTATTTTATTATTGTAGGCTATCTGGCATTAGTGCAGAAGACTAAGCTTTACGGCCTAGCTGCCCTCCAAATAGCCTACACAGCCAATCGCCAAATGCTTTCGGGAAACAGGCAGAAAAAGTTAAGGACATGGTTGAAATTTCATTCAATAAGACAAAAGCTGCAAAAGGAGAGTTGAAAATAAGGAGAAGGGAGGGCCTGAAAATAAATGTTTGGGAAAGATTTGGTGAAGTAGTGAAAGAGGAGGATAGCAGTGCTGCTATGTGATTGTGAGACACTATACAAATTTGACAGTCACAAGACGGGACTTAAAATAGGCCTATGTCAAGGGAACTGTAGCCTACTGTTCAGAAGGGTTAAATGTAAACTGAGATCTGGACACTGACTGTAGGTCTATAACCTCTCACAGAGCCTTAATAATAACTCCTGCAGAACTAAGCCTTTCTTGCAGGTAAATTATAAAGCAGATGTAGGCTGAATTTGGACTTGGAAACAGGAGTGGAGAAATAGGATTTCTTTCTGCATCTTGAGAGAATGCATTGCTCAGTTAGATACCGTCTGTAGAGGTGCTGTCTTCATCATACAATCTGATAGTATTTCAACCTTTGACTCCTGAACAGGAACAGGACAGGACTATTTGCATTGTGTGCCCGCCTCCCACCCCTCTTTTACGCTGCTGCTACTCTCTGTTTACCATATATGCACAGTCACTTTAACTATACATTCATGTACATATGTACATACTACCTCAATTGGCCCGACCAACCAGTGCTCCCGCACATTGGCTAACCGGGCTATCTGCATTGTGTCCCGCCACCCACCATCCACCAACCCGTTTTTATGCTACTGCTACTCTCTGTTCATCATATATGCAGTCACTTTAACCATATCTACATACTACCTCAATCAGCCTGACTAACCGGTGTCTGTATGTAGCCTCGCTACTGTTTTCACTGTCTTTTTACTGTTGTTTTTACTTCTCTACTTACCTATAGTTCACCTAATACCTTTTTTGCACTATTGGTTAGAGCCTGTAAGTAAGCATTTCACTGTAAGGTCTACTACACCTGTTGTATTCGGCGCACGTGACAAATACACTTAGATTTCATTTGAGCCACATAAAATGTGCATCGAAGCCCAACTGAAATCTGATCAGAAACACGTTGGGTCGTTTTCACAGCTTTCTTTTTCTTACAACTGGTCAAACTGATGTCAAAAAATATTCTGCCGTCTTTGACTGTAGCCTGTAGCGCATGTTCTATATTTGTGGGTTGGGTGTGGGCCTCAGATTTACACTTGATCTGGCGGTTGTGGATGGCTTATTAGCAATTGCGGGCGGGTGTTGGTGAATAAACAGCTGACCCGTGCACCTTTAGCAGAGACACACAGCTGACCCGTGCACCTTTAGCAGAGACACACAGCTGACCCGTGCACCTTTAGCAGAGACACACAGCTGACCCGTGCACCTTTAGCAGAGACACACAGCTGACCACAGCTGCCATCCGGACAGGGCCTTAATGTAGTTAGGTGCTTGTTGGATGCGGCCAATTTACTGTAAAGGCCTATCCACTGCTGCCGGCTCACAGTTAAATAGAGGAAGCTCTATTTGCAGACAGACAGTGCTCACTTCTTGTAATGTACGCCTACTGTCTTCAAAGGTTAGTATCATGACCAAGTTACATCATGACCTGAATAGACCTTCATATGACTGCCAACATACAACGGAAATCACTTTGATTTAGCCGTGCTGATGAGCGAGGAGAGACAGAGCGAGAGAGATAGAAAGAGACATTGAAGGAGAGAGAAAAAGAGAGAGAAAGTTAGAGAGGGACAGAAAGAGAGAGCGGGAGAGAGGGAGACAAAAAGAGAGAGAGAGAGAGAAACATTTTATAGAGAGAGTCCCCACCTCCCAATCTTCATCAGGTTCTATTAATAAACACTGCCTGCCTGCTTGATGACAACTTGACCATGTAAGGTCATTCAACGTTGGTGTTTTTGCTACGGATGGAAGAGAAGAACATGCTCACTAAAAACCAGACCCTAGTCTGCAATAGACTTTCCAATAGCCCCAAATGTCATCCATGTAACCTTTTATATATTTGAACTGGAAAGCTGCAGCCCGCCTGGTGTTCAACCTTCTCAAGTTCTCCCATGTCACCCCGCTCCTCCGCACACTCCACACTGGCTTCCAGTCGAAGATCACATCCACTACAAGACCATGGTACTTTCCTACGTAGCTGCAAGAGGAACTGCCCCTCCCTACCTTCAGGCTATGCGCAAACCCTACACCCCAACCCGAGTACTCCGTTCTGCCGCCTCTGGTCTCTTGGCCCTCCCACCCCTACGGGAGGGCAGCTCCCGCTCAGCCCTGTCAAAGCTCTTCTCTATCCTGGCACCCCAATGGTGGAACCATCTTCCCCCTGAAGCTAGGACAGCAGAGTCCTGCCCATCTTCAGAGAACATCTGAAACCCTACCTCTTCAAACAGTATCTTAAGTAATCCAACAACACTAGCACGCGACTCCTCCCCCTTACTAGCTCTGACTTTGCTGATAGCTCCTTTTATTGAGGAAAAACGTACTTACTACGACTGAGATGGGTGGTTGTCCCACCTAGCTATCTTAAGATGAATGAATCCAACTGTGAGTCACTCTGGACAAGAGCGTCTGCTAAATGACTAAAATGTCAATGTAAAACTACAGCTGAAAAGACTATATTGTTTAGCAGGAAAACCAACAGTCTCTGCAGCTTTAGTTGATGTGTATGAAAGGCTACACTAGATGACAACAGGAGGACGGTCCATATAGGTCAAAGGCGGGGCTAATATTGGAGTCCTCATCAACGCCCTTGTCATTGTGTGTGACAGGCTTGTTTCTTTAAGTTAGTTTGCCTATGCATTTCTGCTTGTTTTGGCACGTGGGCAGTGGCACACACAAACACACACACACCCACACACACACGGCGAGAAAAGTGTTTGTATGTATACACAAATCTTGCCAAAGGTCAGGGCTTGGTCTTTCCATAGCCACAGATTAATTTAGAACTAGGTGACACGTGCACTGATGGTCGTCTGTCAAGACGCTAAACCAACAGAACTCAGTCTGTACTAGTTCAGCTAACTGCATTTTTGGTTTAAAGTCATTCATCTAACTGCACTTGGTTTATACTAGTTAATCTAACTGCACTTGGTTTATACTAGTTCATCCAATTCCACTTGGACCTTCATTGTGAGGTTATTAAGGGTGTTTTTGCATGCCACTGGTGACTGATTGAGAGATCTGGTGTGTTAGGAGAATGTACATCATGCTATGCCTATCAGATGCTCTTGGGGCTGCATGATTCATATGGGGATTATTCTAGAATCTATTCTATTCTAAAACCACTGATGCAACTCTACAGGGATTTTCCCGTTATTCTTCATGGTGTCAACTAATACAGCCCCTTGGGGCTCCACACATACAGTAACAGCAGACCTACTGCTGGGGCCCCACATATACAGTAACAGCAGACCTACTGTTGGGACCCCACATATACAGTAACAGCAGACCTACTGTTGGGACCCCACATATACAGTAACAGCAGACCTACAGTACTGTTGGGATCCCACATATACAGTAACAGCAGACCTACTGTTGGGATCCCACATATACAGTAACAGCAGACCTACTGTTGGGATCCCACATATACAGTAACAGCAGACCTACAGTACTGTTGGGATCCCACATATACAGTAACAGCAGACCTACTGTTGGGATCCCACATATACAGTAACAGCAGACCTACTGTTGGGATCCCACATATACAGTAACAGCAGACCTACAGTACTGTTGGGATCCCACATATACAGTAACAGCAGACCTACTGTTGGGACCCCACATATACAGTAACAGCACACCTACAGTACTGCTGGGGCCCCACACATACAGTAACAGCAGACCTACAGTACTGCTGGGGCCCCACACATACAGTAACAGCAGACCTACAGTACTGCTGGGGCCCCACACATACAGTAACAGCAGACCTACTGTTGGGGCCCCACACATACAGTAACAGCAGACCTACAGTACTGCTGGGGCCCCACACATACAGTAACAGCAGACCTACAGTACTGCTAAGGCCCCACACATACAGTAACAGCAGACCTACAGTACTGCTGGGGCCCCACACATACAGTAACAGCAGACCTACAGTACTGCTGGGGCCCCACACATACAGTAACAGCAGACCTACAGTACTGCTGGGGCCCCACACATACAGTAACAGCTGACCTACTGTTGGGGCCCCACACACACATACACTCATGGACATACACACTCTGCACATGTCAGCAGCAGATTTAATCGCTACATTAATGTATACCTTGAACTATAAACATTGGATGGAAGTTCTAATCTTCAAATCCCTGGGAGCAGGAGCTAGTCTGCATCGCAAATGGCATAGTCCCATAGGGCTCTGGTCAAAAGTAGTGCACTTTAAAGGAAATATGTTGCCATTTGGGATGCAACCTTAAAGATTGAGGGATTACAGTAGAACGGGGTGGCAGAATGGAGCCACAACTAGACTAATACACAACACACTATTAACCTAGAGGCCGGTAAGTTCACCCTTAGCCTACCTACTGAAACCAATAAGGAATTTGCCTCGACTGCTGTTAATGCATTGCAATACAATGTAATACATTGTAATAATGTTAGCAAATAAGTTAATGGACATGTGAGTCGTATGATAGTGTGTTTAGTTCCTACTGTGGGTTGCCACAGAAGTAAAGGTGAAGGAAGTTGGTGGGTTTTTATCATATCAAGACATCTAAAGGAAGCAGACTTTGCTTGAGGTGATAAACATATCCTAATAACATGCATCTATTAATACGCCTATTACATTTCATTGTTGATGACAAAAGCTATGATTTTAAATGCCAATTGAGAATGTATTTTGACATAAGCTACATCTAACCTATAAATGCATAAAATGAGTGATCAGGAAGGTCTGCAACAATCAGAATATTGTAGCAAAATAGGCTATCCAAAGGTGTAATATAAAACCATTCCTGTAAAAATCGAAGTTGTTCTATTTCCTCCATACATGGCACAGAAGCTGGGCTAAATAACCTCTTGCCACACGGTATAGATGCTGGGCTAGACGCCCTTTTGCCGCGCCCTTTCTCGTTGACAACCGCCTTTTTCCTCCAACACATCAAGCCCACAGGTAAAACCAGACAGCCTTGACAAGTAGGTCTACCGGATGTGACGAGCCTATTTCGCATTCGGATTGGCTCGCGGCTACATACTATTTGAAGAACAGCCAATCGACTTACCGAGCGTAGCTTCCGTTCATACGAACGAAATAGATACATTTTAACTTTTATAGATAAGCTATCATTTTCGTTGACAATATGTTTAAGTTCATCTTTAATCGGATTTGGAAGGGAAGATGTCTTGAAAAGCTGTTAGCTAGCGCTTGACTCTCAATGTCAAGAACATGCCCCCTTCCTGCGCACTAAACCCACTATTACAAGTTCAGCCTAGGACACGAGGGTATAAACATTGGTTTAATCATTCGACTGGTATTAAATCACCAAAATCGAAATTAATTCAGAAAATGTAAATTTAGCCATTTATTCTGTGAGCAGCACGGTTGCATTTGCAATTCCATGTCAGACATAAAATAAAAAGCTGACTGAAATATAGGCAATTGACAACTATGTCATGTTATAAGTAATTTAAAGATGTCATATTTCATGTCAGATCGTTTAGACTAGAGAACCCCAAGGGCAAAACCCGCTCTGCACTCAGCCGGAGTCAGCCCCAAAAATACGCATCATAAGCATCTTGCATGATACAATTGACTTCACATCCTTACCTGTAGGAGCAAAACAGTGGGAAAGCAACACCAGGCAACATGCCGTCAGCCCGGTGATTCCCACACGAGTCGGTAGCATCTTTTCTCCTTTGGGCTTCCACGCAAACCGAAGTGTTTCTTCTTGGTCTAATATCGACCACCCGGCACGCAAAATGTTTGACAGCTAGCCTACTGAACAGCACTATTTCAACTCAACTGAGAGATGCTTCTATATCTTTGTGGATGTTGCAGTCACAGCTAAAACAAACTGGGATACACGAATGACTGTTGTTTGGGTATATAGAGAAGACTTACTGTGCGCCTGTGTCTAGGACTAGTGCCAGGGAGAAATATTAGATTTTTTGAGTCACTTCTGACTATTTCTATGTGGTCCTACAAGTGGGCGGGATCAGCAGAGTGGTGTGATACTTGAAATTCGACATCAGCACCGCAGGGGTGGAGCTACAGCAGTCACTGACAGAGAGTAAGCGAAAGAGAGTCACCCAACCACAATGTTACTGTTATCATTATCTGGCTGGGCTGGCTTCCCTGTCTTGCCTAGCCTGACCCAACTATCAATTTCAATTCAAGGGCTTTATTGTCATGGGAAATATATGTTGCCAAAGCAAGTGAAGTAGATAAAAGTGAAATAAACTCAACAAAAAAAGAAACGTCCCTTTTTCAGGACCCTGTTTTTCAAAGATCATTCGTAAAAATCCAAATAACTAAACAGATCTTCATTGTAAAGGGTTTAAACACTGTTTCTCATGCTTGTTCAATGAACCATAAACAATTCATGAACATGCACCTGTGGAACAGTCATTAAGACAATAACAGCTTACAGACGGTAGACAATTAAGGTCACAGTTATGAAAACGTAGGACACTAAAGAGGCCTTTCTACTGACTCTGAAAAACACCAAAAGAAAGATGCCCAGAGTCCCTGCTCATCTGCGTGAACGTGCCTTAGGCATGCTGCAGGGAGGCATGAGGACTGCAGATGTGGCCAGGGCAATACATTGCAATGTCCATACTGTGAGATGCCTAAGACAGCACTATAGGGAGACAGGACGGACAGCTGATCGTCCTCACAGTGGCAGACCACGTGTAACAACACCTGCACAGGATCGGTACATCCGAACATCACACCTCCGGGACAGGTACAGGATGGCAACAACAACTGCCCGAGTTACACCAGGAACGCACAATCCCTTCATCAGTGCTCAGACTGTCCGCAATAGGCTGAGAGAGGCTGGACTGATGGCTTGTAGGCCTGTTGTAAGGCAGGTCCTCACCAGACATCACCGGCAACAACGGGCACAAACACTATGGGCACAAACCCACCGTTGCTGGACCAGTCAGGACTGGCAAAAAGTGCTCTTCACTGACGAGTCACGGCATGATGGTCGGATTCGCGTTTATCGTCGAAGGAATGAGCGTTATGCCGAGGCCTGTACTCTGGAGTGGGATCGATTTGGAGGTGGAGGGTCCGTCATGGTCTGGGGCGGTGTGTCACAGCATCATCGGACTGAGCTTGTTGTCATTGCAGGCAATCTCAACGCTGTGCGTTACAGGGAAGACATCCTCCTCCCTCATTTGTTACCCTTCCTGCAGGCTCATCCTGACATGACCCTCCAGCATGACAATGCCACCAGCCATATTGCTCGTTCTGTGCGTGATTTCCTGCAAGACAGGAATGTCATTGTTGACCATGGCCAACGAAGAGCCCGGATCTCAATTCCATTGAGCACGTCTGGGACATGTTGGATCGGAGGGTGAGGGCTAGGTCCGTTCCCCCCAGAAATGTCCGGGAACTTGCAGGTGCCTTGGTGGAAGAGTGGGGTAACATCTCACAGCAAGAACTGGCAAATCTGGTGCAGTCCATGAGGAGGAGATGCACTACAGTACTTAATGCAGCTGGTGGCCACACCAGATACTGACTGTTACTTTTGATTTTGACCCCCCCTTTGTTCAGGGACACATTATTCAATCTGTTAGTCACATGTCTGTGGAACTTGTTCAGTTTCTGTCTCAGTTATTGAATCTTGTTATGTTCATACAAATATTTACACATGTTAAGTTTGCTGAAAATAAACGCAGTTGACAGTGAGAGGACATTTCTTTTTTTTGCTGAGTTTATAAAAATGAACAGTAAACATAACACTCACAAAAGCTCTCTCTCTCTGTCTCTGTCTCTGTCTCTGTCTCTATCTCTGTCTCTGTCTGTGGATGAGTGGGAGGGGTGTGTGTGGAGGGGCGAGGGCAGGGTGAGTGTGCATCTCCAGCCCCTCTCCTGTGTGTGTGTCATCTGATCTCTCCCCTGAGAGAAATGGAGAGACAGAGGCCTTCAGAATTCCTTCCCATAAAATACCAATCTCCAGTCTGGGACGTTCCCATTGATGTTTTACACTCAGGGAGTGAGAGGCAGGGCACTTTTACACAAATCATGTGCAAAAGAAAAGCTTGTATTTTTCTGTTGTGTTCATGAAGAAGAAGAATTAAAAACAAGATATTAAACATTTAATAAAGTTAAACAGGATGAATTCAAGATATAGAATTTACCACCTGGGTAAAGTTTTGTGGAGGTAAAATCACATTTAATTTTTGTACGTGTTATACAATAACAACAATAAGCTATTTTACTGTTCATGTAGGAATGTATCTTTGTTGAATCACTACATGAAGCCTATTGTATTACATAAGAAAATGGCCTGTTCAGTAGTGAAATCATTGCCAAATGCTTTGCAGAGAATTTGCAAGATAGTTTCAAGAAGTCCAATATTAGGAAACTCACTAGAAGCCTTCGGCAGCTGTGTCAATCTAAGCTTCAATGGTATGTTCTTGGCCATTGAAAAGTATTTCAAAACGGTTACACAATACAATTGTACAGTTTCAATGTTACTCCCAGGAACAACGTGCCATTTACACAAGATAACAGTTATGATGTAAGCTGTCACATTCTATTCCATATCAAAACTGGTCTGAGAATCCAATAACCATTCTCTTGCACAGTAATCAATTTGAATAGAAATAATAGCAGCTCCTCCATGAATCTAAGGCTCTTTCTCACAGCAGAAAGTTCAACTTCACCTAGACAGACTTTTGTTTTGGAAAATGTAGTAAATGAATGGAACATTTAAAACATCTAAATCAACTAGACACTACTTTACATACTGTCAAGTCTATCCTGAGCCAATGGCAGCATGCTATCTGCATTCAAATGTTCATCATTTCCACCACATCCTGAATGTACCCTAGTTTCTCTAAGTCAGCAACGTGGGCAGATTTGCAAAACAAATGTATGGCATAATAAATATTGCAAAACATAAGTCTTGTGGATCATAAATGATTTGCTGCATGTGAAGTATGACTCGAATGAACAGGCTACTCCTTATAGGAGTCCTATTGGCTGACGTAACTGAGGTATTTGGGTAGTTGAGCAAGATGCCGGGACTCCCAAGGGTGTGACAGACAGTTCAAAACAGATTTAGTAACTTGCGTTACGACCTGACTCGTAGTTCGTAACAACAAAGGGAGACCACACATGACTTAAATGTAAAAAAGGAATACATTTATTCAACTAAATAATAAGAAACATACTGTGGACGTCTGTAGGATCAGTAGTGTATGCAGTGTGTGGATGAGTGGAGAGGGTGTTGTATGGTGAAAACAAACCCCAAAAAAGTAAAGGTGGTGGAAGCCAGCCTGCCAGTCAGGGAAGACCGAGAGTTGGCTGATGTGACAACCCTTTATAGCCTGCAGGCCAAGCCTGCCCAGGTGCGCCACATCAGCTGACGATCTTAACTCTGCCCACTGGCCTCCTGCAACACGCAGACTGCCAAACAGGAGATCCCAGCAGGGAGGGATGTCACACTTAGAAGATACCTTTAAATCACATTAGCCATCATATCCATCTATGTATATACACTGTATATTCAATATCTATTCTCCACATTGTTGTCACTCTTCTATTTAGTGAGTATTTATATATAAATCTGGTATTACACAGATTCAGTAACTGGAAGGACAAAATAAATGAAAATCATTGTTGACACAATCGTTTTATGTTATTATGTTTATGTTACGTTTCCTGCCATCATGTTGTCCCCTCCATTCAGCCTGTATTGATACACAAGGTTGGTGTACAATCATCGGTTAGAGGCTGGTTGGGGATTCCCGAAATAAGACTAGGGAGGATGATGGAAATCCTGCCCCCCTTTTCTCTCTCCTAGTCTACCGCTCCTCCTCTCCTCGATCCAGCCCCTCTAGTTGTTTACAGTTCATCTTGGAAAGGCATATATTTTCCTAGAACCTATTAAATGGAACTCTGGGAACTCTCTACTGTAAAATCACCAGGAATTCAAACACAAAAAACATGACATGTCAAGATGATATGTCCCACCCACCCCTAGTGGATAAAGGAAAGACCTAGAGGTTGTCTGTGAGCAAGCCCATTGGAATGGAGAGAGATTCTAAGAGTGTGGGGTGGATCTAATGTTTATAGAACGTGTGTGTCAGAGCAAATCTTTCCATGAGGTGATAGTGTGTGTGTGTGTGTGTGTGTGTGTGTGTGTGTGTGTGTGTGTGTGTGTGTGTGTGTGTGTGTAAGTAATCGGGGGAAGCCTTGTTAATATTCCATGGGGTGATATGTGTGTTTGTGTTTCAGTAGGAGGAGGGGTTAATTAGTTATCAGTTATAAGATAAGATACTACTTTATTCATCCTCCAAAAGGGGAAATGTACAGTTCACTTCTGGTCGGCCCCTGTTAGCTGGGCCACCAGCTAAGCATTGAGTGACCACTCAATGTTCATTGATTATGTTTGTAGACATCTTTATATATCTCACTGAACTGGTGTTTCCTTCCAGTTCTCTGCTGCCAATGACTGGAACGAACTGAAAAAATCTCTGTTCTGGAAACACTTATCTCCCTCACTAGCTTAAAGCACCAGCTGTCAGAGCAGCTCACAGATTACTGCACCTGTACATAGCCCATCTATAATTTAGCCCAAACAACTACCCCTTCCCCTACTGTATTTATTTTTCTCCTTTGCAGCCCATTATTTCTATTTCTACTTGCACATTCTTCCACTGCAAATCTATCATTCCAGTGTTTTACTTGCTATTGTCACGTTCCTGACCTGTTTTCTGTTAGTTTTTGTATGTGTTAGTTGGTCAGGACGTGAGTTTGGGGGGGCAGTCTATGTTTTCTGTTTCTATGTTGGTTTAAAGGGTGACCTGATATGGCTCTCAATTAGAGGCAGTTGGTTTTAATTTCCTCTGATTGAGAGTCATATTAAGGTAGGTGTTTTCACACTGTTTGTTGTGGGTGGTTGTCTCCTGTGTCTGTGTATGTCGTTGCGCCACACGGGACTGTTTTCGGTTTGTTTGTATGTTCGTTCTTTTATGTAGTCAGTTTCCCTGTTCATGCGTTCTTCGTGTTTCATGTAAGTTCGTCGTCCAGGTCTGTCTACATCGTTTATTTGTTTTGTAATTTTCCAAGTGTTTTTCGTGTTCGTCTTCGTCTTTAAATAAATTCATTATGTCATCATACCTCGCTGCACATTGGTCTTCCGATCCCTCTCTCCTCTCCTCTTCCGAGGAGGAGGAAGAGCTAGAAAGCCATTACAGCTATATTGTATTTACCTCGCCACCATGGCCTTTTTTTGCCTTTACCTCCCTTATCTCACCTCATTTGCTCACATTGTATATATACTTATTTTTCTACTGTATTATTGACTGTATGTTTTGTTTATTCCATGTGTAACTCTGTGTTGTTGTATGTGTCGAATTGCTATGCTTTATCTTGGCCAGGTCGCAGTTGCAAATGAGAACTTGTTCTCAACTATAGGCTTAATAACTGTATATAACCATAGATATAGTAGTGTTTTAATAACTGTATATCACCATAGATATAGTAGTGGGTTGCCAACAGAGCCCAGCCATAATCTTAACCTATTTTACTCTTCTCATATGTAGCTCCTCCTGCAACATCCGACATACTGTACGTTGAAAGACTGACATGCTCCTCCTTCTATACCTACAAACACAGACAGATTGACATAAAATCATATCAAATGTTTTGTCACATGCGCAGAATACAACCTTAGTAAATTGCTTACTTGCAAGCCCTTAACCAACAATGCAGTTTTGAAAATGTTTACTAAATGAAAGTTTAAGAAAGTAACAATAAAACATCAATAATGAGGCTATATACAAGGGGTACCGGTACCAAGTCAATGTGCAGGGGTACAGGTTAGTCAAGGTAATTGAGGTAATATATACATGTAGGTAGGGGTAAAGTGACTCTGCATAAATAACAAACAGCGAGTTGCAGCAGCGTAAAAAAAGCCCAGCCAATGCAAATAGTCCGTGTAGCCATTTTATGAACTGTTCAGCAGTCTTATGGCTTGGGGGTAGAAGCTGTTAAGGAGCCTTCCTCTGACACCGCCTGGTATAGAGGTCCTGGATGGCAGGAAGCTTGGCCCCAGTGATGTACTGGGCCTTACGCACTACCCTCTGTAGCGCCATGTGGTCAGATGCCAAGTAGTTGCCATACCAGGCGGTGGGTGATGCAACCAGTCAAGATGCTCTCGATGGTGCCACTGTAGACATTTTTGAGGATCTGAGGACCCATGCCAAATCTTTTCAGTCTCCTGAGGGGGAATAGGCATTGTCATGCCCTCTTCACAACTGTCATGATAGTTTGTTGGTGATGTAGACACCAAGGAACTTGAAGCTCTAGACCTGCTCCACTACAGCCCTCGTCAATGAGAATGGGGGCGAGCTCGGCCCTCCTTTTCCTATAGTCCACAATCAGCTCCTTTGTCTTGATCAAGTTGAGGGAAAGGTTGTCTTCCTGGCACAACACTGCCAGGTCTCTGACCTCCTCTCTGCAGGCTGTCTCATCATTGTCGGTGATCAGGCCTACCACCGTTGTGTCGTCCGCAAACTTAATGAGGGTGTTGGAGTCATGCTTGGCCATGCAGTCGTGGGTGAACATGGAGTACAGGAGGGGACTAAGCACGCACCTCTGAGGGGTCCCCGTGTTGAGGATCTTTGTGGCAGATGTGTTGATGCCTACCTTTACCACCTGGGGGCTGCCCGTCAGTTGTTGAAAAACAGAGACGAGTGTACGTGTAATTGTGTATTTCAGCCACACCCGTTGCTGACAGGTGTATAAAATCAAGCACACAGTCATGCAATCTCCATAGACAAACATTGGCAGTAGAATGGCCTTACTGAAGAGCTCAGTGACTTTCAACGTGGCACCGTCATAGGATGCCACCTTTCCAGCAAGTCAGTTTGTTGCCCTGCTAGAGCTGCCCCAGTCAGTAAGTGCTGTTATTGTGAAGTGGAAACGTTTAGGAGCAACAACGGCTCAACCGCAAAGTGGTAGGCCACACAAGCTCACCGAACGGGACCGCAGAGTGCTGAAGCGTGTAAAAATCATCTGTCCTCGGTTGCAATACTCACTACCGAGTTCCAAACTGCCTCTGGAAGAAATGTCAGCACAAGAACTGTTCGTCTGGAGCTTCATGAAATGGGTTTCCATGGCCGAGCAGCCACACACAAGACTAAGATCACCATGTGCAATGCCAAGTGTCCACTGGAGTGGTGTAAACATTTGGACTCGGGAGCAGTGGAAACACATTCTCTGGAGTGATGAATCACGCTTCATCATCTGGCAGTCTTACGGACTAATATGGGTTTGGCGGATGCCAGGAGAACGCTACCTCCCCCAATGCATAGTGCCAACTGTAAAGTTTGGTGGGGAAGAAATAATGGTCTGGGGCTTTTTTTCATGGTTCGGGCTAGGACCCATAGTTCCAGTGAAGGAAAATCTTAACGCTACAGCATACACTGCCATTCTAGACGATTCTGTGCTTCCAACTTTATGGCAAGAGTTTGGGGAAAGCCCTTTCCTGCTTCAGCATGACAATGCCCCCGTGCACAAAGCAAGGTCCATACAGAAATGGTTTGTCGAGATTGGTGTGGAATAACTTGACTGGCCTGCACAGAGCCCTGTCCTCAACCCCATCCTACAGCTTTGGGATGAATTGGGACGCCGACTGCAAGCCAGGCCTAATCGCCCAACATCAGTGCCCGACCTCACTAATGCTCTTGTGGCTGAATGGAAGCAAGTCCCCGCAGCAATGTTCCAACATCTAGTGGAAAGCTTTCACAGAAGAGTGGAGGCTGTTATAGCAGCAAAGCTATGGACCAACTCCATATTAATGCCCATCATTTTGGAATGAGATGTTCGATGAGCAGGAGTCCACATAGTTTGATCATGTAATGTAAATGCATACATAAATACACAGACTGACATGACAGAGACAAGTGTATGAATTAGTGTATGTTAATTCCTTACCTACACATAAATGTAGGCAGACTGACATAGAAAGAGACAAGTGCACGTTAATTACCTACCTACATACAGCATGGCATGACTGAAGAAGAAGAACTAGTAGTAACAGAAATACTTTTGTACCGAGTTAATCATTGTCAGAGCAAATTCCTGTCATCTTTTGTTCATGGGCAATAAACTATCTTTCAGCCTATTCCAATTTAGATATGGGTGGTCAAATATGTAACTTATTAAGTGGAAATGTTCACTATACAATGTACTCTATGGCCTTGACTTCCTTTACGTTATCAAACTAAACATGGTTTACGATAGTTGTGACTTCCTGTCATTGTAAACTACATTATATTCTGACTTCTACAGGAAGGAACATAGTTGAGCAGGAAGTGGATTTGGGTCAACTCCCTGACTGACACTTCCTGTTAAGGTATCCATAGTAACTCTGTTGTAGGGTTAGGGTTGAGGCTAGGGTTAGGCTTGTACTGAGATGTGGACATGAATCTAGGGTTAGGGTTGAACCGACATGTGGACATGAAGCTTGGGTTAGTGTTAGGGTTGAGGCTAGGGTTAGTGTTAAGGTTGAGGGTTAGGGTTTAGGGTTAGGGTTAGGGTTAGGGTTAGGGTTAGGATGTGGACATGAAGCTAGGGTTAGGGTTAGGGTTAGGGTTAGGGTTAGTGTTAGGGTTCAGGCTAGGGTTAGTGTTAAGGTTGAGGGTTAGGGTTTAACTAGGGTTAGGGTTGAACTAGGATGTGGACATGAAGCTAGGGTTAGGGTTGAGGCTAGGGTTAGTGTTAGGTTGAGGTTAGGGTTGAGGCTAGGGTTAGTGTTAGGGTTGAGGCTAGGGTTAGTGTTACTACTGTTACCGAAAATGCTTGCCCAACAGAAACTGTAAGTATTAATTACGTTCCTACACTCCATGTTGATAATGACGACTCATTTCCATCACATCTACTGTTGCATGCTGGATTATTTGGTTGCTGAATCAAGGCGTTCACTGTCACATCTATGAATCAGTGGCTCCTATCACAATGGATATGTCTCTCTGACAGAGTACAACAGAGCATTAAAGAACCAAACATCCTGCCTGAGCAACGCTCCAGCAGTATCCTATATCACATTATCTAAAAACACAGCGGCAGTGGTAGTCTACACTGTACGTCCTAGAGAGTGATTGTTTTGTTTTCTGCTGAACAGTAGAATGTTTTGTGTGTGTGTGTCCTTGACAGATAGATAGATGCAGCCAGTCAGGCCATGTGCTGGTTGGACTGGAAGCTGATACCACGGCCCTGTACTCCAGTGGAGGCTGCTGAGGGGAGGATGGCTCATAATAATGGCCGGAATGGAGTCGATGGAATGGTACTACAAAATATATTTGATACCACTCCATTCCAGCCATTATTACGAGCAGTCCTCCCCTCAGCAGCCTCCACTGCTGTACTCTCAGGCCCAGCTCTATAGGATAGGGCGGGAGGAGGGCTACACTCTGCTCCAACTCAGGTCTAACTATCAAGGCCTCTGATAAGTGCTTCATCCTCTGACCCGGCAAGAGGGGAGATGACCATTGTGTCCATACACACGTGGCCAGTGAAATAGGATGTGGACATGAAGGTAGGGTTAGGGAAACTACCGTTACCAAAAATGATTGCCCAACAGAAACTGTGAAGTATTGATTACTTTCCTACACTTCTTGTTGATAACGATGACTAATTTTCATCACATTCCATCCTATCTACTGTTGCATGCTGGATGAGTTGGCTCACTCAGGTGCTGAATCAAGGTAGTTCACACCACTGTCACACCTTGGATTTGATTGTTTGACATCTTTTGTGTTTGTATGTTCTTTTATGCATCTCTTTCACTGCTCCTGTTTGCTTTGACTCCCCTAATGTGTGTTGCGATTTTAAATGACGTTTGAATTGAATCATTGACTCCTATAAAACACAATGGAATCTTGAACTTAAACGAACCCCGAGGCTGACAACTGATCTCCCTTTCAGACAGAAAGTGCAACATGGCGCATTTGTGGGAACCAAACACCCTGCCTGGGCAATACTCCAGCAATATCCTATATCACATGATCTAACAACACAGGGTTTTCAGTACAGTAGTCTTCAATCAAGTAACATTGCATTTCCTCGAGTCATTATTTTGTGTGTGTGTCCTTGACAGATCGATAGATGCAGCCAGTCAGGCCATGTGCCGGTTGGACTGAAAGCTGATACCACGGCCCTGTACTCTGTATACAGCATCTCAAGCCCAGTGCTAGGATAGGGTGGGAGGAGGCCCAGTGCTAGGATAGGGTGGGAGGAGGCCCAGTGCTAGGATAGGGTGGGAGGAGGCCCAGTGCTAGGATAGGGTGGGAGGAGGCCCAGTGCTAGGATAGGGTGGGAGGAGGCCCAGTGCTAGGATAGGGTGGGAGGAGGCCCAGTGCTAGGATAGGGTGGGAGGAGGCCCAGTGCTAGGATAGGGTGGGAGGAGGCCCAGTGCTAGGATAGGGTGGGAGGAAGAGGGCTACACTCTACTCCAATTAGGGCCTAACGTTTAAGACCTCTGACAAGTGCTTCATACTTTGGTACAGCAAGAGGGGTGATGACCATTGTGTCCATACATACACTAGCACTCACGCACACACACTAGCACTCACGCACACACAGACAGACTCATGTGGCCTGTGAAAATGGTACCTCTCCCCATCCCTCGTAATGGACAGGATGGCTTTAGCTTTAATCTTGTCTGGCCCTGTTGGTGTGTGCGAGTGTAAAACATATTTTCTCAGAGGCTATTGATTGACTTCATATAACCTTTTTCATATGACCTTTAGATAGCAATCCTAAGGACTCTACATTCAAAACAACAACTTGTTTTCCAAGTTAGGTAGTGTTTACCCTACCTGTTCTACTCACGTGTAGGACCCGTTCTATGGACATGGCTTTCCCGCTCCCCATCCTCCCTCCAACTGGGAGAACATGAACGTGCCGCCCCTCCCCCTTGACAGATGTGAACAGCTCGCTGAGACTTGCTCTGGATGTGTGTGTGCGCGTTCCTCCAGAGGTCCAGACAAGGGGTTCCTAGAAGTCAGGAAGTGTTCCTCGAAGCACGGCTCCAGAGGGAGAAACCCTTCCAAGTCAAACATTGGGGCCCCTGTCAAAACACACACACACTCTATTGCCATCAACTCGCCCCCCTAGAGAGACTGCACACTACACTGACCGTTCTCTATCCTGTGCCTACTGTCAATGCTCAACATTCTGATTGGTGTAATCCAGGTTGTTTATATCAGTCAGATAGTGAGTCATTTATTGGACCTCTTGTCATGTTGTGGACAAAAATGAAATGTGTTTTTAACAGTTAAGGTTGACCTGCATCAAGTGAGTAAGGTAAGGTTGAACTATCACCTAATGATGTGGCTTAACATCAACCAGAAACAAAAATATAGGCTCCATACATTTGCTGCAGTTTGTAATTAATCCCCTAGTTGATTGACACACCAGTGCATCAATCTAAGTAACAATTGAAAAAATCCCCATCGAAATCCATCAGTTTAAAGGAAAGGTTCACTGATGTTTTATATTATATTGTTTTTGTGCATCTCTGAGTGGTGTTCTATCGATTCCCTTAGTCGTTTCATGTTTTCACGTGTATCTGAGTTATTAACGTTCAAGCAGGCAGAAATCCGGACGGTATGACGTAGCACTGTGATAAAGTCTCTCACTACACTGGAAGTTAATAGGTGTAAGACCTTTACATCGCCAAAACGTCTATCATACGTGTCAAATTTCAAAACTGGCCGATGTCATAACTCGGAGGATGTCTTCTCTCGAATGAGCCATTGATCAAATTTTTGTGATCCTACCTCGAGAAATGTGTAATTTAACAGAGGGTCTAAATGTCCAGAAAGCTATTCTAGTCTACATCACGGGTGGCGTAGGAATTTATTTCTAAGCCCCTAAATCAGTGGTTCCCAAACTTATTCACTCAGGTCCCCCTTCCAGCATTGGGGAACACGCACGTACGCACACAGCGTGCCATGTCTAATGTTTAATCATGTGATATTTGAGTGACTCAAACATTACAACAAAATCTATGGGCTAAACTAGCTAAAATAAACGTTAGCTGACATGGGCTAGTTGATCTGGACATTTCTGACAAGTTATAAATAGCTCTCTAGGGCCTGCAATGACCGACATGACAAGAGGAATACTGATGATGCACTACCCAATTTCGAAATTGCACCTTGTGCATTCTACTTTTACAACTTTCGAGAGTAAGTTGAAATCCCAACAAAGTTCCTAAAATAAAAAAATAAACCAGTGGCCTAAACTGTTCTATTTGTGAAGGCTGCTCCTCCCTACTAGCTTTTGCCCAATGAGGTGATGGGCCTTTGCCTGGTGCCCCACAACTCAGCATAATCGAATCCACCCAATGTGCCGCAAAATTAAACATCACTTCTGATTGGTGTATTCCATGTTGTTTAAACAGGTTAGATAGAAAGACATTCATTTGTTGACCTGAGTCACCTGACCTTAAATGGACCTCTTGCAACCTCTTGTTGAGGAGAGTTTGTGTCTGTGGAATAACATAAAATGTGATTTTGGTTGACCTGTCAAGAAGTGTTCTTCTCATCACTGCTTCTCTGTTGTCAAAATACCCCACTAACACACACTCACTCAGACTGAGACGGAAGAAGGAAACAGAAATAAAAACGCATTGAAAAGATCTATCTGATCTATCTAGTCTACTAATGAGATAGGAACACACCTGTTAGCTGGGAAATGCTGCTTGGAAGGTTTGAGTGAGATCGCCTCACTGTGGACAAGAACTGCCATTACACCATCATGCACTAATCACAATTACCTGTAGATCTGAAATGGAAATCATCACGTTTCTTTATAAGAAATTGAATATGAATACTGTAGCCTATATCTCTCAATGGTTTCCTTACTGTAGTCTTGAAGATCCAGTGAATGACAACACGATACTGAGCTCCCCAACATCGAAGGAGAGGGTCGAATACTGCCGCTTTGGTTGATACCTCTTCTAGGGCCCTGTGTTTTGCGCAATCATTTATCTTGTATCTAAAACCTTTTCCAGAAATGATCATTACACCAAAAATCGAAGCAATTGACTTAGGATGGCCCTGAACTATATGATATGAAAGTAAAAGAGGACAGTTTGATGAAAAAGCTTTAAATAAAGGTTCAAATCCAGGCATGTCACATAATTGCACAAAACACTCAGACCTACTCATAACATTAACTTTGTCATATGAAATAATACAGTACATTGGATTGTATCCTACACACATACACTGAGTATACACAACATTAAGAGCACATGCTCTATCTACGACAGACTGACCAGGTGAATCCAGGTGAAAGCTGTGATCTCTTATTGATGTGTCAGGAACTGCAACGCTGCTGGGTTTTTCACGCTCAACAGTTTCCCATATGTATCAAGAATGGTCCACCATCCACAGGACATCCAGCCAACTTGACACAGCTGTGGGAAGCATTGGAGTCAACAAGGGCCAGCATCCCTATGGAACGCTTTTGACACCTTATAGAGTCCATGCCCCGACAAATTGAAGCTGTTCTGAGGGCAACAGGAGGCGCATCCCAATATTAGGAAGGTGGTCCTAATGTTTTGTACACTCAGTGTATACATGCATATCTAGAATGACATAACCATAGATATCTAACACCGTACCGCCATGAGGCATACATGAATACAGAGAAGAACTACTGTCCCTCTGGTCCGTCATCTTAAAAACAACAAACATGGAAGAAAATGTGCAAAAAAGTAGATTCAAACAGTCTGACATTTTGTTTAGCTACGCTAGGAAAGCAGCACAACATCCAAATAGAAGCATTTGAAATTTCACTTACTGCTACATTACTTAATGTATTATTAATACTTAGGGGCAAACTTAACTTCCATTTAAATATCATTTTCATGTAGTCAGCATTGATGTCAATGGGAGACTTTGGGATAGTTTTAATTCGATCGGCCCTTTCCGACTATGCACCATTGAAAGTCAACATGTCCGCGTTGGCGGAGACCGCATTCACGGTAAACGCTGCCTATGTAGGCTCAATCGGGAATCACCTTTAAATGTCAAATGCGCTATAACGAGGATCATCCACGCTTCCGGATTGAATCCAGGCCTAAGTGAGACTAAGTGAAAATTTGACCTAAATGGAAGATAGGATTTGCCCCTTAATTAATTGTTATACAATCGTCAGTAATAACAGAGTGTATAGTAATAGCAGTTACAACTACTGTAAGCAGCGTCTCTGGTGCAGTTACTGGGTGAGTTATGGTATAATACATGGACAGGTACTGTATGTCAGTTTTAGCTTGGGGTCAATTCCATTTCAACTCAAGTTAGTTTAGGACAGAGCCTTGCTCAAATGTACACAGATTCCTAGAACCAACACAGAAAGAAACGGTCGCAATTCTAACAGAGGGCCTCTGTCAACATAGACGATTAACACACACCTACAGTGTCTTCAGAAAGAATTCACACACTTTGATTTTTTCCACATTTTGTTGTTACAGCCTGAATTAAAAATGGATTAAATTGAGATTTCGTGTCACTGATCTACACACAATACCTCATCATGTCAAAGTGGATTCTTTTTTCTTTTTTTTTATAAAAAATTAAAACCTGAAATGTCTTGAGTCTATAAATATTCAACCCATTTGTTATGGCAAGTTCAGGAGTAAAATGTGCTTAACAAGTCACATAATAAGTTGCATGGACTAGTGTTAAACATGATTTTTGAATAACTACCCCCTCTCTGTATCCCACACATACAGATAATTGTAAGGTCCCTCAGTTGAGCAGTGAATTTCAAACACAGATTCAATCACAAAGACCAGGGAGGTTTTTCAATGCCTAGCAAAGAAGAGCACCTATTGGTAGATGGGTAAAAATAAAAGCAGACATTGAATAACCGTTTGAGCATGGTGAAGTTATTAATTACACTTTGGATGGTGTATCAATACACCCAGTCATAACAAATATACAGGTGTCCTTCCTAACTCAGTTTCCAGAGAGGAAGGAAACTGCTCAGGGATTTTACCATGAGGTCAATGGTGATTTTAAAACAGTTACAGAGTTTAATGGCTGAGATAGGAGAAAACTGAGGATGGATCAAAACCACTCTAGTTACTCCACAATACTAACCTAAATGACAGAGTGAAAAGAAGGAAACCTGTACAGAATAAAACTATATCCTGTTTGCAACAAAGCACTAAAGTAATAGTACAAACAATGTGGAAAAGCAATGCAATGTTTTTTGTGGGCAAATCCATTACGGAGTACCACTCTACATATTGTAATTGTTAAGGACTGGGGGAGTTTTTCTGGATAGAAAAGAAACAATGCAGCTATGAACAGTCCAAATCCCAGAGGAAAACCTGGTTCAGTCTGCCTTCCACCAAATACTGGGAGATGAAGGACAGGCCAAATCCCAGAGGAAAACCTGGTTCAGTCTGCCTTCCACCAAATACTGGGAGATGAAGGACAGGCCAAATCCCAGAGGAAAACCTGGTTCAGTCTGCCTTCCACCAAATACTGGGAGATGAAGGACAGGCCAAATCCCAGAGGAAAACCTGGTTCAGTCTGCCTTCCACCAAACACTGGGAGATGAAGGACAGGCCAAATCCCAGAGGAAAACCTGGTTCAGTCTGCCTTCCACCAAACACTGGGAGATGAATTCACCTTTCAGCAGGGCAATAACCTAAAACACAAGGCCAAATATACACTGGAGTTGCTTACCAAGAAGACAGTGAATGTTCCTGAGTGGCCGAGTTACAGTTGACTTAAATAGGCTTGAAAATCTATGGCAAGACCTGAAAACGGTTGCCTCGCAATGATCAATATCCAATTTGACAGAATTTTGAAAATAATAAAAGTTAAATGTTCCACAATCCAGGTGTGGAAAGCTCTTAGAGACTTACCCGGAAAGACGCACAGCTGTAATCGCTGTCAAAGATGCTTCTACAAAGTATTGACTCAAGTTATGTAAATGAGATATTTCATTTTCAATACATTTGCAAACATTTGTAAAAACATGTTTTCACTTTGTCATTATGGGGTATTGTGTGTAGATGGGTATCCCAAAAAAAGTATATATTTTGAATTCAGGCTGTAACACAGCAAAATGTGGAATAAGTCAAGCAGTATGAATACTTACTGAAGGCACTGTATATGGCCTCAACTTACCCCCCAAAAGACATCAGACATAATAAATAACACTTTTAGTAGTTGACACATATTACATTAACAAGGTTGTTTAGATCGACTAACAGGATGAGGCAGAATTGGTCTATTTTCCACACCTAAGCAGTGCTTCATGTCCAGTAGTTGATGATGTTATGAAAGCTGTGCTAATGTACATAACAGGGAGGGAATTGGCATCAATATTAAGTGAAATTCCACATTCCCAAGTAGATATGAAATGGAGTTGAACAAAACCTGGTAATAATGGAAGTAGAGTTGGACCTTGGAGTAAGCAGCTAGTTTCATTTAGGATTCTTCATCAGTGCCACTGGGGGAGCGTTCCTGTGAGAGGTGGAACAGGAGAGGAGAGAGACAGAAATATAAAGAGAGAGAGAAGGGGGAATATTTCTGGGTGTCATGCACAATATGGCCAACACATTTTTGCAGAGGGATCATAAAACAAAACATCAAAGATGGAAGGTGCAAACACACACACCTCCTCTCCCCTCACCTCCTCCTGCTCCTCTTCAGTGTCGTCGTCGCTGACGACAGGTTTGGCTCGGGTGCGTCCCATACGTCTCCTACCCTTCCCTCGGTCACTACTCTTCTCTCTCCGTCCCAGACGGATCTTCACCTTCACTGAGCGGGCTAGAGGATGGACACACACACATTCATATCATACACATGCAGATGCACACACACAAACAACCACAGGATCAACACAACACAGTTTATTGGTCACAGAGATGGCTGATTTAATCGTTCTCTCTCCGTCTTTCATTCTTTATTTTTCTCAATATTTTTTTCCCCTTCTTCCTTCCTTTGCTTCTTCATTCCTTACATCCTTTCTTCAGTGATGACTCACACTCTGACTCGGAGCCTTCGTCCAGGTCCTCCTCCTCTTCCTCACTGTCCTCTCCCTCGCTGTCCTCCTCCTTCTCGATCTTCTGTCTCAGACTGGTGAACACCGACTGGAGCACGATGGAGTCCTCGTAGATCTGGGAACGAGGCAGCAACCAGACGATAGACCGATGTAGCTATTTTAGGCTCATGCACAGATGCAGTTGGACACGTGCCAACAATGGTATTGTTATTTGGTCCACTGCTTATTGTTATTCAGCCTTAACCTGCTTCAAAACATTCAAATAAAAAGTTTATCAAAAAATGGACTGGTCCCTTGATACATTTTTATACAGTAACAAGAGTGCATATAGGAAGAGCAGTTATAACTCCTGTAATCAGCATCTCTAATGAAGTTACTGGATGATGTGAGTTAAAGTCGATAAACACACAAAGTCATTCACTTATTTCATCTATTGTTACATCTATTGTTATCGATGTGTTTGTGTTGTTGTGTACTCATTCCAGTATAAAGTGTGTTTGTCTCACCAGTGATCCCTCCAGGTTGAAGGTCTGTGCGTTCTGAAAGAGTAGCATCACATCTCTCTCCAGGTCTCCTAGACTACGGTATCTGTGGCTACGGATCCTCTCCTACAGGAGGGGCAGACAGGGGAGAGGGAGAGAGAGAGATTAGAGGAGGGATGAGAATGAGTGTGTGTGTGTGTGTGTGTGTGTGTGTTAATTGACCTTGATTTTCCTGAAGTCGACAGGCTTGCGGATGAGCTCGTAGTACTCTGGCAGCTCTTTGCGCGAGGGCAGCTGGATGAAGACCTCACTCAGCTGACGACCATTACTGCTGTGAAAGACATCACCAGAGACACTGATGTTAGTGCCCGTAGTACTGATGTTACACAGCAGTTACACAGACATTCTGTATCGCAGCATGTTGTGGCCCATATGGGAATCAGTCTCACAACTCTGGTGTTGCAAACACCTTGATCCAACCTAGCCTGGTCCCAAACATGTTTGGCATGACAAGGAGTGGCGTGACGGCACAAACGGACTGGTACCCAGGCTAGCTCCAACCAGCATGTAAGTCAAAATTGTAAAGCAAGCTAAAGAGAACACTAGCCCCAGTCTTACCTGTCTTTGTATTTAATAACAGCGTCCACTATCTTCTTCATCTTCTTGGTGAGAGCGGGGGGGTTGGGGGAGAGTTTCTCTGCGGGGGGGCGTCCCCTCTTCTTCTGTCTCTTCCCGTCCTCGTCCTTGTCCCGGCTCCGCCTGCCCCCCGAGGAGGAAGAGGAGGGGCCAGGGAGGTCATCGCGGTCACGCTTTCGCTTCCGGGTGGTCTTCTTGTGACGCACCTCCTCCTCGATCTCCTCTAACGTGCCTTCCTCAATGGCCTGGAGGGAGAAAGAGAGAGAGGGAGAAAGAAAGAGAGAGAGAGAGAGCGAAAGAGAGGGAGGGGGAGAGAGAGAAAGAGAGGGAGGGGGAAAGCGCGCGCGCGCGCGAGAGAGAGAAAGCGAGAGAGGGAGGCAAACATGATGAGCACCTTGTCACTTAATAAACAACATCAAATGAATACACCAATTCCAGAGTGTAATTTAACCCCTGACCTCTAACCTTGAGCCACTGCTTCTCAGTAAGTGAGTCACTGTAGTCCACCTCCTTGCGCTGGCGGGACCCCCTCCCGAACATCTTCTCCTCTTCCTCCTCACAGGTGAGTCTCTCCACCTCTGCGTCGTCCTTCATGATCCAGGTGGGCAGCTCGTCCTCCTCCATCAGACGGGGCTTACGGCGGGGGTTACGAGCGTCCTCACGCCTCCTGTCCAGGTCCATACGCTGGAGGGGGAGAGGGAGTAGAAACAAGGAGAAGGGGCAGGAGAGAGGAGAAGACAGAGGTAGAGGGAGGAGAGGAGAAAGAGGAAACGAAGGTGTAAGGTAGTAGGAAGAGAATAGAACAGAGTATTCTGCATCATTGTATGTATAGATATTGGATTGGCCCTTGACACGTTGACCCAGAGAAATGACCATGATGACCAACAGACACTAACTAACCATGAAGTGGTCAAACTCCTCCTCGCTCCTGGCGATCATCTGGTTGACCGTCTCATCGTCTGGCACCTCGTCCTCCTCCTGAGCGGTCAAACACACATCAATGGACAGACACAACACACAGCAGGACCGAAGGACATGAGCAAAGCTATAGCTCTATCCACTCTAGCCTGGTTCCAGATCTGTTTGTGACCATATGACCAATGACAAGAGGAATTGTCAGACAGAACAAACAGGTCTGGGACCAGCCTATCCAATCCACCACTCTGTAAAGAAGAGCTCTGTGACAACATCAAGGAATGGGTCAATATATACAACATGTCATTTACAGTACATGTAAAGTCTTTAAAACAGTATTAGCATTCAAAAGAAGTGTAGATGAAATACCATCCACATTGTGTTTGTCCACTTAAGACAAATACACAAGGCACAAAATATGTGAGAGAAAGAGAGTGGTGAAAAGAAGAAAGAGGGATTGAAAGAAAGAAAGAAAGGAGAGAGAGAGATGTACAACGGATGAAAAAGAGGAAGAGGGAAGAACAGTACAATGGAGAGAGGTAGGTGTGTCAGTGGGCAGCGTGGGAATTCTGAGGGTGTGGGAGTTCCGGGCTTTCGTCAGTCACACCCACCCAAGACCCCCCAGACTTCCACACGCCGCCCGGGGCCCCGACCTCGTCCTGTTCCTCGTGCTCCAGGATAGCCTGCAGGAAAGCCCGGCGCTCGTGGCTCGATGACTTCTGGTCAAACATGCCGGCCTGGATGACCTTCTGGTCCACGTTGAGTTTGTACTTGGCCGCTGCCAGGATCTTCTCCTCTACGGAGTTGACGGTGCAGAGACGCAGGACACGGACCTCGTTCTGTTGGCCGATGCGGTGTGCACGGTCCTGGGCCTGCAGGTCCTGGAGAGAGAGGGAGGAGAGGGAGAAATGGTTAGAATACGGTAGGATACTTTGGGCTGAATCGTTAGATATTCGTAGTTCAAATTGGCTCCAGCCAATCCCTTAGGAGTTGTGTGTGTGTTACTCCCCCTACCTGGTGAGGGTTCCAGTCAGAGTCAAAGATGACCACGGTGTCAGCTGACTGTAGGTTGAGGCCCAGCCCCCCGGCTCTGGTACTGAGCAGGAAGATGAAGTACTGGGAGGCTGGGTCGTTAAACGCCTTCAACAGCATGCCCCTGTCATCTGCTTTGGTGGTGCCTGGAGGGAGGGAGAGGGGGGCGGAGGGAGAGAGGAGAGAGGGAAGTGGATGAGTAAAACACAGCAACTAACAGAGACAGAAACCCCAACTTTGATTTTGTATCATATGCGTAGCAGACATGGGTTCAAGAAGTATTTATTTTCTAGACTATAAAATACTTTGAGTATGATTGAGCCTGTATGCCAGATGGGTGGGGTTTGTACCATTTGTTCTCTTGCACCAGGCATGTATTAGAAAGACGCCAAGTAACTATTTGAACCCAGTTCTGATGCCGAGACACACACACACACACACACACACACCGCACCGTCCAGACGCAGGTGCTTGAAGTTGCGGTAGGCGAAGTAGTCCTCCATGATGGTCATGAGCGAGGTCATCTGACAGAACAACAACACCTTGTGATTGGTGGCCCTCAGCTTGGGCAGGATACGGTCCAGCACCTCAAACTTCCCTGAGGCTCGGTACAGGTCAAGACTAGGGGCAGAGAGAGAACACAACCAGGCCAATAGAGAGAAAGCATTTCGGGTCGTTGTTGTGAAAATTATTCTCAATCGACTTATGCACTTACCCACTCACTATCCCTCCGGAAAATCCTAAATGCTCCGAGAAAGATTCCTGTGAACAAATTCAGAATTGTGGCGGGGTTAGTTCATCAATAGAAAGTATACTCCCACTGTATGTACCTCTATCTGTGTGTGTGTGTGTGCGTGTGTGCGTGCGTGCGTGCGTGCGTGCGTGCGTGCGTGTGTATTCCCACTGTACCTCTATCTGTTGGAACATGTAGGGATGGTTACAGATCTTCCTCAACTGCATGATGGTGTTCATCAGGGTCTTGGTACCTCCTTTACCCTACAATAGACACACAGATATTACAGGAGGAGTTCAGGATTTACCCTACAATAGACACACAGATATTACAGGAGGAGTTCAGGATTTACCCTACAATAGACACACAGGTATTACAGGAGGAGTTCAGGATTTACCCTACAATAGACACAGATATTACAGGAGGAGTTCAGGATTTACCCTACAATAGACACACAGATATTACAGGAGGAGTTCAGGATTTACCCTACAATAGACACACAGATATTACAGGAGGAGTTCAGGATTTACCCTACAATAGACACACAGGTATTACAGGAGGAGTTCAGGATTTACCCTACAATAGACACAGATATTACAGGAGGAGTTCAGGATTTACCCTACAATAGACACACAGATATTACAGGAGGAGTTCAGGATTTACCCTACAATAGACACACAGATATTACAGGAGGAGTTCAGGATTTACCCTACAATAGACACACAGATATTACAGGAGGAGTTCAGGATTTACCCTACAATAGACACACAGATATTACAGGAGGAGTTCAGGATTTACCCTACAATAGACACACAGGTATTACAGGAGGAGTTCAGGATTTACCCTACAATAGACACAGATATTACAGGAGGAGTTCAGGATTTACCCTACAATAGACACACAGGTATTACAGGAGGAGTTCAGGATTTACCCTACAATAGACACACAGGTATTACAGGAGGAGTTCAGGATTTACCCTACAATAGACACACAGATATTACAGGAGGAGTTCAGGATTTACCCTACAATAGACACACAGATATTACAGGAGGAGTTCAGGATTTACCCTACAATAGACACACAGGTATTACAGGAGGAGTTCAGGATTTACCCTACAATAGACACAGATATTACAGGAGGAGTTCAGGATTTACCCTACAATAGACACACAGGTATTACAGGAGGAGTTCAGGATTTACCCTACAATAGACACACAGGTATTACAGGAGGAGTTCAGGATTTACCCTACAATAGACACACAGATATTACAGGAGGAGTTCAGGATTTACCCTACAATAGACACACAGGTATTACAGGAGGAGTTCAGGATTTACCCTACAATAGACACACAGGTATTACAGGAGGAGTTCAGGATTTACCCTACAATAGACACACAGATATTACAGGAGGAGTTCAGGATTTACCGTAAAATAGACACACAGATATTACAGGAGGAGTTCAGGATTTACCCTACAATAGACACACAGATATTTCAGGAGGATTTACCCTACAATAGACACGCATATATTACAGGAGGAGTTCAGGATTTTACCACTTGATGTTAGATGGTTCCTCACCATGAAAATAGTATATGGGCCTGGGGAAACTAATCTGTTTTCTTTAAACTGCAACTTCAAACTTTAGCTGACTTTAGCCACCACAAGCTATGAATTTATGGAAGTGAGGCATGTGAGAATGTTTTCAAAACAAGACAAAACTAATACTGCCTTGTACATTTTATAATTATTTTACCTTGCAATATAATCAAAAAGCTTCTTACACATATTCATATATGCAGAATATGATCTAAAAAGAGCATATTTTACAAACTGTACGTTTTGGACAAAGAACTTGAGTTATTCCTCCTCACCTTCTTGTCCTTCTCAGAGCCGTCTGTCAGTAGGACTCCCTTGGCCTGCATATGTCTGTACAGAACCCTCTGGAGCGCTGACATATCACACTTTATTACATACTCCACCTGGAGGACAGAGAGAGACAGAGCGAGAGAGAGAGAGACAGACAAAGAGAGAGAGACGCAGCGAGAGAGAGACGCAGCGAGACACAGAGAGAGAGAGAGAGAGAGAGAGAGACAGCGAGAGAGAGAGAGAGAGACACAGCGAGAGAGAGAGAGAGAGAGAGAGAGAGACAGACAAAGAGAGAGAGAGACGCAGCGAGAGAGAGAGACGCAGCGAGAGAGAGAGACGCAGCGAGAGAGAGAGACAGAGAGAGAGAGACAGACAAAGAGAGACAGACAAAGAGAGAGAGAGAGAGACAGAGAGAGAGAGAGATCAATAAACCAATCAATCAGCCAATCAATCAATTAAAACCACAGAATGGAGATATTATGCAAACAGAGTCAGCTGAAAAATACCTGGCAGCATAGGTAAGAGGACACCCAATGGACAAAATACTGAAGAAAGCTGTGAACACGAGTTTGTATTTAAAAGAAATGTGAAGATGGAGAGACGACCTATACCTTTTCCGGTAGCTGAGCCTCTACTTCCTTCTTGAGCCTGCGTAACAGGAAGGGGCGGAGCACCTTGTGGAGGCGACGGATAATCAGGATGGTCTCCTCTTCATTTAGATCTACCTGGAGAAAAGAAGAGAACGGAGTTAAATATTATTTAATTTCATGAACAGAAATGTATACAATTGACTAAAGGTACACTACCGTTCGAAAGTTTGGGGTCACTTAGAAATGTCCTTGTTTTTGAAATAAAAGCACATTTTTTGTCCATTAAAATAACATCAACTTGATCAGAAATACAGTGTAGACATTGATAACGTTGTAAATGACTATTGTAGCTGGAAACGGTAGATTGTTTATGGAATATCTACATAGGCGTACAGAGGCCCATTATCAGCAACCATCACTCCTGTGTTCCAATGGCACGTTGTGTTAGCTAATCCAAGTTTATCATTTTAAAAATGCTAATTGATAATTAGAAAACCCGTTTGCAATTATGTTAGCACAGCTGAAAACTGTTCTTCTGATTAAAGAAGCAATAAAACCGGCCTTCTTTAGACTAGTTGAGTATCTGGAGCATCAGCATTTGTGGGTTCGATTACAGGTTCAAAATGGCCAGAAACAAAGATCTTTCTTCTGAAACTCGTCAGTCTATTCTTGTTCTGAGAAATGAAGGCTATTCCATGCAAGAAATTGCCAAGAAACTGAAGATCTCATACAACGCTGTGTACTACTCCCTTCACAGAACAGCGCAAACTGTCTCTAACCAGAATAGAAAGAGGAGTGGGAGGCCCGGGTGCACAACTGAGCAAGAGGACAAGTACATTAGAGGGTCTAGAGACAGTTCGTGATGTTCTGTAAAGAAAAAGAAAAACTTTAATGGAATGAAAAACATTCCATTAAAAATTCAGCTACAATAGTCATTTACAACATTAACAATGTCTACACTGTATATCTGATCAATTATTTTAAATGGACAAAAATTTGGCTTTTCTTTCAAAAACAAGAACATTTCTAAGTGACCCCAAACTTTTGAACAGTAGTGTACGTAGCAGTGATTGGCAGCTGGCAGCCCGCGGGACAGATGAGCCGATTAAATGTGGGCTGCAGCCTCCCGAGTGCGCAGCGGTCTAAGGCACTGCATCGCAGTGCTTGAGGCGTCACTACAGACCCGGGTTTGATCCCAGGCTGTGTCACAACCGGCCGTGACCGCAAGTCCCGTAGGGCGGCGCACAATTGGCCAAGTGTCGTCCGGTTTAGGGGAGGGTTTGGCTGGGGGGCTTTACTTGGCTCATTGCGCTCTCGCAACTCCTTGTTACACCTGGTCTGCGGTTGTGAGGCCGGTTGGACGTACTGCCAAATTTTCTAAAACGCCGTTGGAGGTGGCTTATAGTAGAGAAATGAACATTCAATTCTCTGGCAACAGCTCTGGTGGACATTCCTGCAGTCAGCATGCCAATTGCACACTCCCTCAAATTTGAGACATCTGTGGTATTGTGTTGTGTGACAAAACTGCACATTTTCAAGTCCCAGCACAATGTGTAATGATCATGCCGTTTAATCAGCTTCTTGATATGCCACACCTGTCAGGTGGATGGATTATCTTGTCAAAGGAGAAATGCTCACTAACAGGGATGCAAACAAATTTGTGCACAAAATTAGAGAAATACACTTTCTGGGATCTTTTATTTCTGTTTATGAAACATGGGACCAACACTTTACATGTTGCGTTCATCTTTTTGTTCAGTATATATAGCATTTCTCAATTTCTTTCAGGTAAAAAAAACTCACCTTCTCTCCAGTCATAGCGAATGGTGCATTGAACCACTGTTCGAAGGTACTGCAGCTCTTAAAGATGGTGGGCAGGAGAAAGTTGAGCAGGGCCCAGAGCTCAGGCAGCTTGTTCTGGAGCGGTGTCCCAGTTAGGAGCACTCTCCTGGGGGCCAGGTAGTGGGTGTTGAGGACCTGGGTCAGCTTACAGTGGTGGTTCTTCATCCGGTGGCCCTCGTCCACGATCATGTACTTCCACCGGATCTGTGGGGGGGGGAGGGAGCAGGGGAGTGATGGAGAGAGAGAGCAAGAGAGTTGGGGAGTAGGAGAAGACAGAAAGAGGGTATATAGGTCATCAGTCAAATGGTCATGGCGAGAGTTGTTCAGAATCACGCTGGAGGTAGAGTGTGTGTCTGTGTTACCTTGGCTAGGACCTGTTTATCCTTAATGATGTACTCATAGGTAGTGAGGAGAACGTTGAACTTGCCGCTGCGTAGCTGGGGGATGAAGGCCCTTCTGGCCTGAGGGGAGCCCTACAGAGACAACATGAAGGACAGGAACTTGGACTTAACTTGACATTAATGAATGAATTAAATTAATAATTACTAGAATGGCGTGACTTTACATTTGTATTCATAATAGGCCTAGTTGTTGTTGTTCTGACTGCAAGTGATACACTTTGATTTGAATGCTTAATAGACAGGCTTCCACACAGCCGCCCCATATGGCTGTATTTCAGGACCCCAAGCAATGAGTGTTTCCATGGTTACCATATAGTTGGCGGAAGGTTAGCTGCTCCAACTCACCTTGTAGGAGACTTTCACTACAGACGGAGCCCACTTGTCAAACTCATACACCCAGTTAGAGAGAGTTCTGTCAATGTGAGAAGAGAGGAAAACAGAGGGCCAAACTTACCTAAGCAAACAAATAGCACTGTACCCATAGCGATAGATACATATATATTACTATTCTATTTCTGTTTTAATTATTACTTTTTAATTATGAGACTGTACCAAACCTTACCCACCCCTCTCTCCGGATCATTGTTTCCCTCTCATTAGTACTGTACTCCATCATATCATGTATGACAGTCACGTTAAGTGTACTATGAATACAGTTACAATTAAAAGGACAGTACTCTTCAAAAGTCCCACACCATCAGATGTGTATATCCAGCTATATACTGTACCTCAACCCCAAATTAATGGAAAAAATAAGCTGAGCAACTCTGGAAAATGATGTGGAGCTTATGTCTTCCATTCATTTTGGATTGTGGCATATAGCTGAATCTACAAAATGGCCTGTGACACGGACTTACAATAGCTCAACATACAACCAATGTTGGGGTCTTGAAAATGTGATTGATTTTGGAGTGTAATGTCCCTTTAAAGTTAAATTGTAATTGAAGCCATGGTTCTCCGTGCGTGGCAGAGCGGTACAGTACTCACGAGAGCGGTACTATGATGAGGAAAGGTCCGTTGACTCGTTTGTTCTCCATCAGGTACGTGATGAGAGCGATGGTCTGGATGGTCTTTCCTAGTCCCATTTCATCAGCCAGGATACCATTCAGATTGTTGTTGTAGAGAGACACCAGCCACTCCAGACCTTTAATCTGAGGGAGGGAGGGAGAAACAGTTTGAGTGGAAAGGCGAGACAAGGAAAGGAAGAGGAGAGAGTCAAGGAGAGGAAGAGGAGAGAGAATCAACAGAGGAAGACAAAGGACAATGTCAGCCAGTCAAAATTGTACAGGTTGGTCTGGGTCTCTTCTAATGACTTAAGAAAGGAAATGTCACTTCTCAGGCTTATTCAGCCTCTTGTCAGTGCTGCTTCACCTGGTACTGTTTCAGTTGTCCGTTGATGAGTATAGTGGACTGTTTCTCCACTCTCTCAGTGACAGCATGGGCCACAGCGTAGTAAGACTGGAGTCCCCGAGCGAACGCTGCCTCTGCACTGTTATACTCATCATCCACATCCTGCTTAGCGTGCCTAGGGACGGAACCAGGGAAGAAACCATATCAGTGGCTGAATGGCTTTAATGCAATCACTGTAGCACTTTGAGATAGTTTTTCAATTAAAAATGTGTTATAAATTCAATGTATTATTATTTATTATTACATATTGACCTGAGCCGTATAAAGTAAGTGTGCTATTTTCTTTAAATGCTATCGCTATGAGAGACAAGTATCTTTAGCTAGAAAATTCACTCTGTCATTGATAAGGATTTGCAAGTCAGAAAAACAGCATTAGGGTCAATTTCTCACTGAATATTATTGGAACTTTTGACCCCAAACCTGAATTGTAGGCATTTCTGTCTTTATGGCTTATTTAAATAATTCCAATGTGTAGGCAGGAGTGCACAACAGGTGAATCTCAATTGTGTCTCCTTGTGTCCTATCTTCTTGCCTCCTCAAAACATATTGGAGAAGGTCAGAGGTTTGAGATTCACCCAATTCCTCACTGAAAATGAATGGTTCTTTTGACTCCAACGCTGAATCATACACCAGACATTTCAAATCAGATCTAAATGAATGGTTCTTTTGACTCCAACCCTGAATCATACACCAGACATTTCAAATCAAATCTAAATGAATGGTTCTTTTGACTCCAACCCTGAATCATACACCAGACATTTCAAATCAAATCTAAATGAATGGTTCTTTTGACTCCAACCCTGAATCATACACCAGACATTTCAAATCAAATCTAAATGTACTTGACACATGCTTTGTAAACAGCAGGTGTAGACTAACAGTTAAATGTACTTGACACATGCTTGTAAACAGCAGGTGTGGACTAACAGTTAAATGTTTACTTATGGGCCCCTCCAAACAATTTTTGTCAAATCACGTCTCAATTTTAGAAACACTTAACATAAGGTCTGTGTTTCGTGTAGGCTTAGACTGGCATGACATTTTGATAACCATGTAAATCTCTCTTTTATCAATATATTTGTCTCCATTTACTACGATATTCGAAAATGCTACATTAGCAGCTCATTAGCATTCCATTTTTGGGGGGTAAATACAGGCGAATATATTGATAGAGAGATTTCCACGGTTATCAAAACGTCATGCCAGGGTAAGCCTACACGAAACACAGCCCTTATTTTAAGTGTTTCTAAAATCGAGAAAAGGGAAAAAGGAATGGTGTCGATTGGAACCGTTTCCCTGTTTAACCGCTAGGTTTTATGGGTATGACTCATACTTTGTTACTCTATAGGGACCCGGGTGTAGTGTGCTCACTCTATGATGTGTCGTACGTCCACCTCTGATACTTCTTCACTGTCGGGGTCTGGGATCTTCTTCTTCTTCTCCTCTAACCCCACTAACCCTGGGAGGACCACTACTGGAGGCACTGCCGGCTGGGGCTCCTCCTCTTCCTCCTGACAGGCCAATGACAGGCCAGGGGCGGGACAACAACAACCTGTCAATCACCACTTAGACAGACTGGTCATAGCTTTGGTACAGAGAGAGTGTGGAATGAATCTAGTCTTTATGACTGTACAACCAATTCAGTTGATTTGGTTCCTACTTAGCGTTTTCATCCTGTAATCTCTATAATAAGAGTTTAGTCATGGTTGGTTACTTTCTTTTATGACCCAACCCACCTCCTCCTCTTCCGATCCACTGTCTTCACTGTCAGAGCGAGGGGCCACTTCGTACCTGGAACAGCAGAAAACATCAGTACTACAACCACAAACATACCTTTACCCCCTCTAAAATATACCCCTAAACACCTAACAGGCCCATCTCATCCTCCTCCTCCAGCCTCGTACCCAGGGTTCATCTCCAGCCATGTGTCCAGCTGTCCAGCTTTAGGAGCGTCCGCCCCTGTCAGGATGTTACCACTGTCCACGTGGATCACCTTCACTGGTAGGTCACTCATCTGGGACGTCTCATCTAGAGGCTGGAGGTGGGGGGGGGGGGGGGAGCGAGTCAGAAAAACACTGGATGCTGACGTTGAAGGGGAAATATACCATTCTTGGCGTCTACAAATACTGATCATTTTTTTCATTTTTACTAGGATCCGCATTAGCTGCTGCTAATACATCAGTTACTCTTCCTGGGCTCCAATATGTCTGGTGATAAGAGTCAGAACGTCTCTGGATACTGATGCAGATACCTGCTGAACCATGACTATTTTTTTTAAATATTTTAAAATATTTTTTAAATATATTTTAAATATTCTTTATTTAACCAGGTAGGCCAGTTGAGAACAAGTCTCATTTACAACTGCGACCTGGCCAAGATAAAGCAAAGCAGTGTGACAAAAAACAACAACACAGAGTTACACATGGAATAAACAAAAGTACAGTCAATAACACAATAGAAAGATCTATATACAGTGTGTGCAAATGGAGTTAAGGTAATAAATAGGTCAATAGTAGCAAAGTATTTACAATTTAGCAAATTAACACTGGAGTGATAGATGTGGAGATGATGATGTGCAAGTAGAAATACTGGTGTGCAAAAGAACAAAAAAGTAAATAAAAACAATATGGGGATGTGGTAGGTAGTTGGATAGGCTATTTACAGATGGGCTGTGTACAGCTGCAGCAATCAGTAAGCTGCTCAGATAGCTGATGTTTAAAGTTAGCGAGGGAGATATAAGTCTCCAACTTCAGCAATTTTTGCAATTCCTTCCAGTCATTGGCAGCAGAGAACTGGAAGGAAAGGCGGCCAAAGGAGGTTTTGGCTTTAGGGATGACAAGTGAGATATACCTGCTGGAGCGTGTGCTACGGGTGGGTGTTGCTATCGTGACCAGTGAGCTGAGATAAGGCAGAGCTTTACCTAGCAAAGACATAGATGACCTGGAGCCAGTGGGTTTGGCGACGAATATGTAGCGAGGGCCAGCCGACGAGGACATACAGGTCGCAGTGGTGGGTGGTACATGGGGCTTTGGTGACAAAACGGATGGCACTGTAATAGACTGCATCCAGTTTGCTGAGTAGAGTGTTGGAGGCTACTTTGTAAATGACACTGCCGAAGTCAAGGATCGGTAGGATAGTCAGTTTTACGAGGGTATGTTTGGCAGCATGAATGAAGGATGCTTTGTTACGAAATAGGAAGCCAATTGTAGATTTAACTTTGGATTGGAGATGCTTAATATGAGTCTGGAAGGAGAATTTACAGTCCAGCCAGATGTAACAGTTGTAACTTTACGTCGTCCCCTCGCCCCGACACGGGCGCGAACCAGTACACATCAACAACAGTCAACCACGAAGCCTCGTTACCCATCGCTCCACAAAAGCCGCGGCCCTTGCAGAGCAAGGGGCAACCCTACTTAAAGTCTCAAAGCAAGCGACGTAACTGGTTGAAACGCTACTAGCGCGTACCCGCTAACTAGCTAGCCATTTCACATCCGTTACACTCACCCCCCTTTCAACCTCCTCCTTTTCCGCAGCAACCAGTGATCCTGGTCAACAGCATCAATGTAACAGTGTAACTTTACGTCGTCCCCTCGCCCCGACACGGGCGTGAACCAGGGACCCTCTGCACACATCAACAACAGTCAACCACGAAGCCTCGTTACCCATCGCTCCACAAAAGCCACGGCCCTTGCAGAGCAAGGGGCAACCCTACTTAAAGTCTCAAAGCAAGCGACGTAACTGGTTGAAACGCTACTAGCGCGTACCCGCTAACTAGCTAGCCATTTCACATCCGTTACACAGACACCTAGGTATTTGTAGTTGTCCACATATTCTAAGTCAGAACCGTCCAGAGTAGTGATGCTAGTCGGGGGGGCGGGTGCGGGTAGCGATCGTTTGAAGAGCATGCATTTAGTTTTACTAGCATTTATGAGCAGTTGGAGGCCACGGAAGGAGTGTTGTATGGCAATGAAGCTCATCTGGAGGTTAGTTAACACAGTGTCCAAAGAAGGGCCAGAAGTATACAGAATGGTGTCATCTGCGTAGAGGTGTATCAGAGAATCACCAGCAGCAAGAGCGACCTCGTTGATATATACAGAGAAAAGAGTCGGCCCGAGAATTGAACCCTGTAGTACCACCATAGACTGTCAGAGGTCCGGACAACAGACTGTCAGATTTTACACACTGAACTCTATCTGAGAAGCAGTTGGTGAACCAGGCGAGGCAGTCATTTGCGAAACCAAGGCTGTTGAGTCTGCCGATAAGAATGTGGTGATTGACAGAGTCGAAAGCCTTGGCCAGGTCGATGAAGACGGCTGCACAGTACTGTCTTTTATTGATGGCGGTTATGATATTGTTTAGTACCTTGAGCGTGGCTGAGGTGCACCCGTGACCAGCTCGGAAACATGATTGCACAGCGGAGAAGGTACGGTGGGATTCGAAATGGTCAGTGATCTGTTTGTTAACTTGGCTTTCGAAAACTTTAGAAAGGCAGGGCAGGATGTATATAGTTCTGTAACAGTTTGGGTCTAAAGTGTCACCCCCTTTGAAGAGGGGTATGACCGCTGCAGCTTTCCAATTTTTAGGAATCTCGGACGATACGAAAGTGGTTGAACAGACTAGTAATAGGGGTTGCAACAATGGCGGCGTATAATTTTAGAAAGAGAGGGTCCAGATTGTCTAGCCCAGATGATTTGTACAGGTCCAGGTTTTCCAGCTCTTTCAGAACATCAGCTAAGGAGAAGCTGGGGAAGCTTGGGCAAGTAACTGCGGGGATGCGGAGCTGTTGGCCGGGGTTGGGATAGCCAGGAGGACAGCATGGCCAGCCGTAGAGAAATGCTTATTGAAATTCTTGATTATAGTGGATTTATCGATGGTGACAGTGTTTCCGAGCCTCAGTGCAGTTGGAAGCTGGGAGGAGGTGCTCTTATTCTCCATGGACTTTACAGTGTCCCAAAACTTTTTGGAGTTAGAGCTACAGGAGGCAAATTTCTGTTTGAAAAAGCTAGCCTTAGCTTTCCTAACTGACTGTGTGTATTGGTTCCTGACTTCCCTGAAAAGTTGCATATCGCGGGGACTATTCGATGCTAGTGCAGGACGCCACATTATGTTTTTGCGCTGGCAAATACTATGTTAGAAGTACTGTATAACAACAGGTAACATACTGGTAACCATAGTGATGTAACAGTGTACTGTAGATTGGTTATGAAAAAGTATGGACATGTATGCATTCATTACAGTAAGTTGCTCTGGATACGAGCGTCTGCTAAATGACTCAAATGTCCAGTTCGTTAGTTTAATATCCCACTCACTTCTCCATCAGGTCCCAGTACAGGAGTCTGACCCTCAGCGTTCTCCAGCTTCTGTAGGAAAGACATCCCCACATCAGTATGTTTATCAAGCTCACAACCACATCTACACACTGACTCTATCAACTCCCTACAGAGACAAGTGCTGACTACAGCTCACAAACACATCTACACACACAAATTCATCAAGAGATCCCGGTCGGGTTGAAACCTTGTCCGTCATGTCTCCGTCTCAACGAATCACTATAGGAACATATCAGTCGTGGACATACTCCCCCCCCCCCCCCCTTCTGTCCAGCACCTGAACCTATTGGATGAGTGTATGTGTCATTTGTCGCACCTCTCTCTCTCTCTCATACCTTCTTCTTCTTCCTCTTCTTCTTCTTCTCTTTGAGGGCCTGTACCAGCTTGTGAGCCCGGACCAACTCAGTGAGGTTGGCCACGTACTCATCCGTCTGCTGCAGCAGGTAGGCCAGACGCTTGTCCTTCTTCTGGTCAATCAGCTTACGGTAGCCCTCCTCATCCTCAGCCTGGAGAGAGAGAGGGTGGAGAGGGAGAGAGGGTGGAGAGGGAGAGAGGGTGGAGAGGGAGGGAGAGAGAGAGAGGGGAATGGGGGGAGAGGGAGAGAGAGATGGGGAATGGGGGGAGAGGGAGAGAGAGAGAGATGGGGAAAGGGAGAGAGAGAGAGGGAGAGAATGGGGAGATATTCAGACAAAACTCATTGATGTGAGATGGATGAGTGTGTGTGTGGGAATCAGAGTAGAGAGAGTAGTGTAAAGTAATGTGCATTGTAAGTGTGTTTCCACATTAGTGTGTGTCTTTGTATACACCAGAGTGTGTGTCTAAGTATGTGAAAGAGTATGAGTGTTTGCACATGTGTCTTTATACACACAAGTGTGTGATTGAGAATATGTGCTGTCTGTCTATGTATGTAATAGTCCTCACCATCAGCCTCCTCATCCTCTCCTTCTCGATGCGCTCGTTCTCCTTCTTCTGCTCACGCTCTGTGTTGGCGTGGTACGTGGCCACGGCCTTGGTGGCTTTCTGGATCTTAGCTGTGATGGAGCGGTGGTACTCCTTAAAGTCTTTGGCGTGGGCCAGGATAATGCTCAGATACTCCTGGAGACAGACAAGAGATGAGAGTCAGTATTCAGTTCTGTCCCATAGCAAGCATTTCTAGCTGGCGTGGTGGTACTGCTGCTGCTACTACTGCTACTACTACTGCTGCTGCTACTAATACTACTACTACTACTACTACTACTGCTACTGCTACTACTACTGCTACTACTGCTACTGCTACTACTACTGCTGCCACTACTACTAATACTGAAGAAGGCAGTTAACCCACTGGTCCCCGGGCGCCGAAGACGTGGATGTCGATTAAGGCAGCCCTCCCGCACCTCTCTGATTCAGAGGGGTGGGTTAAATGCGGAAGACACATTTCAGTTGAAGGCATTCGGTTGTACAACTCACTAGATATCCCCCTTTCCTACTGCTACTACTGATTAACGTAATGTACTGTATCTAATAACTTTTGTTTTTATGACGAACAACGAAAGAGTGAAATATATTAGAGTGAGATATACTTCTCCCAAATGTCCTCATTAAGGATTAAAGGAATTTAAATAATCTAAACTTCAGGAAGGATGTTATCTGACATTGTGCCTTGAAAAGCACTTCACTTCTCGTAAATAGCTTTTAGTCTAGAAGCAGGTGTAATCCGGCCCTAGGTTTGTGTTAGTGTACCTGGTGTTTCTGTCGACGTTTACGCTCCTGTTCGATCTTCTGCTGTTTCTCCAGTTTCTCTGTGATGCGGGCCTCTCGTAGGGACTGGCGCTTGCTCCTCTTGTAGGCCTTAGCGTCCAGAGCCGTCTCCAGAGCTGTGTCCCTACGCATACACACCACAACCTCCTGACGCAGCTGTGGGGTTGGAAGAGACCGGAGGAATGAGAAATGTGGATATAAATGCATCGTCACCATCAGTATTCCCATGTGTGCATCGTCACCATCAGTATTCCCATGTGTGCATCGTCAACACCAATATTCCCATGTGTGGGAATACTGTATGGGAGAGGGTCTCAACAGTCTCCAATGTTTTCAGGACCGTTACAACAGTACAACACAGTTAAAGAGTCATGACTGTTTATAGGACTTCTGTTATGTCATTGTAATGACAGTGTCATGTAGCCATTATGAAGGGTCATTGTAATGACAGTGGCATGTAGCCATTATGAAGGGTCATTGTAATGACAGTGGCATGTAGACGTTACGAAGGAGTGCTGCAGTACAACAGTCCTGTGTGTGATCCGCAGGGCGGGCCAGTAGCCTACCTGTCTCTGGAAGTTGAGCAGCTGGAGGGCCTTGAGTTCGATGGTGGCCTTGGTCCTCAGGTCTCCAGCCAGAGAGCCAGGGAGGTTCTCCAACTCAGCTATACGGTGGGTGATACGAGCCTGCAGTCTGGAGATACAACAGAGACACGAGATAGAGAGGAGGGAGGGAGAGAGAACAGAGAGAAAGAGAGAGAAAAGGAGTGAGAGGGGAGGGTAGTGTGAGAGAGAGAGGGGGATAGTGTGAGAGAGGGGGGGGGGGTAGTGTGAGAGAGAGAGGGGGGGGATAGTGTGAGAGAGGGGGGGATAGTGTGAGAGAGAGGGGGGAATATTGTGAGAGAGAGAGAGGGGGATAGTGTGAGAGAGAGGGGGGGATATTGTGAGAGAGAGAGAGGGGGATAGTGTGAGAGAGAGAGGGGGATAGTGTGAGAGAGAGAGGGGGATAGTGTGTGAGAGAGAGAGGGGGATAGTGTGAGAGAGAGGGGGGATAGTGTGTGAGAGAGAGAGAGAGGGGGATAGTGTGAGAGAGAGAGAGGGGGATAGTGTGAGAGAGAGGGGGGGATAGTGTGAGAGAGAGGGGGGATAGTGTGTGAGAGAGAGAGAGAGGGGAATAGTGTGAGAGAGAGAGAGGGGGATAGTGTGAGAGAGAGGGGGGGATAGTGTGAGAGAGAGGCGGGGATAGTGTGAGAGAGGGGGGTAGTGTGAGAGAGGAGGGGGGTAGTGTGAGAGAGAGACAGTACTAGTGCTGTAGAGAACTCAGTCTGCTTTTATAAATGTATATATAGTAGGACTAGCTTTGTAACTATGTATCCAATTAATGTATGATGAATGATAGGTATAATGCTTTTTGCTCTTTGGGGTCTAGGCCAGGTTACTGCTCTTTGGGGTCTAGGCCAGGTTACTGCTCTTTGGGGTCTAGGCCAGGTTACTGCTCTTTGGGGTCTAGGCCAGGTTACTGCTCTTTGGGGTCTAGGCCAGGTTACCGCTCTTTGGGGTCTAGGCCAGGTTACTGCTCTTTGGGGTCTAGGCCAGGTTACCGCTCTTTGGGGTCTAGGCCAGGTTACTGCTCTTTGGGGTCTAGGCCAGGTTACTGCTCTTTGGGGTCTAGGCCAGGTTACTGCTCTTTGTGATGTAAAAAGGGCTTTATAAATACATTTTGATTAATTGTGTACTGTACCTGTAATCCCTTTCCTGCAGTATCTCCACCGGGTTAGGGGTCAAGGGTTAAGGGTCAGGGTTAGTATATTACCTGTAATCCCTCTCCTCCAGTTTCTCCACAGGGTTAGGGGTCAGGGTTTAAGAGTCAGGGCTTAAGGGTCAGGGTTCATAGGTTACCTGTACTCCCTCTCCTGCAGTATTTCCACCGGGTCGAGTCCGTGGGGTTTCTGGATGGGGGTAATGCGGTTCTGCTTGGCATGGTGGGGAACCATGGGTGGGGGCTGGACCGGTTGCCCAGGGGACTGGGTCTGAGGGGGCATGACCGGGGAGGCCGCGGGGGGTATGGAGGGTGGAGCGGGGGAGGGACGGCCCGTCGGCTGGGGAGGAATCAACTTCTGGGGAGCGTTAGAGGGGGCGGCGGCGTTTACCATTGGACCTGGGGGAAGGAAAGAAAGGGCAAAGATAACTAACCATCAATCAATTTATTGATGTGATTGTAACTGACCAAAACCTAACATGGATTAAAATTATATACAGGACTAAATCATGAAATACCATCATGAATAATGTTTTAACAATTAACTCTGTGTTGACTAACTGCTATGTGACTAACTACTATGTGAGTACAGATGTAGGATCTTAGTTCGCTACAGCAGGAAAATAATTCTGCAGCAACAGGACATTTTTGTATGGGTTGATAGATGATTTGCCCTAATGAACAAAGTCAACAATTTCAAAGTGGAAATTACAAACTTTAGAAGACTTTTTAAAACTCAAATACACTACAAGTTCACATTTTCAGCTTCGAAGGAAAATTCTCAGTAACAAAACAGTGATCAAATTAAGATCCCACATCTGTTCCTACTATGTAACTAACTATAATACACTTGAACTCATTGCCCCTCAGAAGAAAGTGACAATAATGCTGGTGTTATTATGTTCACCTTCAGACCAGGACTTGGGGGGTCCGTTGGGGTTCTGTCCCTGCATGCCTGTTGGACCAGAGGGGCCTGGAGGAGGCATGTTGGGTCCCATCATCCCTACAACATTATATCAGTGGTATATTCAGAGAAAGGCTAACGTTTCATACTTTTCAGACCTATTGGAAAACAGTTTTCCAGCTACTGTACCAGATCAAAACAATACAAGCTTGCTACTTCTCACAGCATTTAGATGCTGATTCATTGACTGATCAAATCAAATCTTATTAGTCACATACACGTGTTTAGCAGATGTTATTGCGGGTGTAGTGAAATGCTTGAGATAAAAAATATATTTTATTAGTCCACACGAGATGGAAATGTGTCTTCTGCTTTGTATCCAACCCCACCCGATACACACACATTAGGTTGGAGAGGCTGGAGCAGACTGATCAATGCTTTGTATCCAACCCCACCCGATACACACACATTAGGTTGGAGAGGCTGGAGCAGACTGATCAATGCTTTGTATCCAACCCCACCCGATACACACACATTAGGTTGGAGAGGCTGGAGCAGACTGATCAATGCTTTGACTGATCAATCTTCCCGTTTCAACTAGCTACTGTAATTATACAGATCAATATCCAATGCTCTTCATTCTGCCTCCCTCACCGTGAGCTCTGCTGTAGCCCTGGCCCATGGGTCCTCCTGGTCCTTGTCCTGGCCCCACACCTCCAGGACCTCCAGGAGCCAGGCTGGGCATGGGCTGCCCCAGTCCCCCCTGCCCTGGCCCCGGACCCTGCATCCCTGGGCTGCACCCTATGGGCCTCTTCCCCTGGACAGCCATCTGGAGATGGTCCGGTAGTGGCTGCCCCCTGGCCAGCATCTTATAGAGAGAAAAGCTTATTAAAGTATCAATCCAGTACGTTAATGTTAGTTATTGTAACATGTGAATGATGTTCATTGACTTGCTTGTCTACCCTTTAGTCATGAAATGGTAATTAAATTAAAAAGCATATAAAGTGTCACTCTACAATATTTATACAACAGGTGACAAGGCATATTAGCTACAAATTAAAAACAACATTGTGGACTGCTCAGAGTTTGGAGACATTATAAATAACCATTGGCAGTCATTACACATTATATATCAGTTATAATGTATCATCTTAAACACGTATCGGTCTTTCAACCATTAAATCATCAATATTCTGTACATGCCTTATAGGCCATGATCTGGGCCCGCAGCTGGTGAAGCTGGTTCTGGTTGAAAGGAGTAGGGCCTCCACCGGGGCCAACAGGGCCGGGGCCACTTTGCTGGGGCCCACCGGGACGGTTCTGCAACTGGTTCTGGCCCCCCAGGGTTTGGGAGTCCGGGTTGGAGGAGGTGTCTGAGGGGTTTGGGCCAGCGCTAGAGGGTTGGAGAGGGCCAGAGGGGGGCCCGTTGGAAGGGACGGGGCTGGAGTGGTCAGAGCCGCCAAGTGGGGAGTGGTAGCCTAGTGGGGAGAGAGGGAGATGGAAAGAGAGAGAGAGAAAGATAGAGAAAGTGGATATTTAGTGAGGTGAAACATGACAAAAATGAATAGATCTGACACAATATCCAATTCTACCATAATAGATAATCATATAGGTTCTATACAATACAGTTAATTCTGAACATTGTTCAACTGTGCACCCTCCTGAACAGACCCCCGGTGAGAGTGTGTACCTACCTTGAGAGTGTTGGTCCATGGGGCTGGGAGGAGGGCCCATGCCACTGTGCCCTCCCTGTCTCATGCCCTTCATCTGGGCAAAGCGTGACTCCTCACTCATGGCCTTCTCATGCATACCAGTTCTCTCCATACCAGTCCTTTCCATACCAGTCCTCTCCATGGCATTTCTCTCCATACCAGTCCTCTCCATACCAGTCCTCTCCATGGCAGTCCTCTCCATACCAGTCCTTTCCATGGCAGTCCTCTCCATGGCAGTCCTCTCCATGGCAGTCCTCTCCATGGTATTTCTCTCCATACCAGTCCTCTCCATACCAGTCCTCTCCATACCAGTCCTCTCCATACCAGTCCTCTCCATACCAGTCCTCTCCATACCAGTCCTCTCCATACCAGTCCTCTCCATACCAGTCCTCTCCATGGCAGTCCTCTCCATGGCAGTCCTCTCCATACCAGTCCTCTCCATACCAGTCCTCTCCATACCAGCCCTCTCCATACCAGTCCTCTCCATACCAGTCCTCTCCATACCAGTCCTCTCCATGGCAGTCCTCTCCATGGCAGTCCTCTCCATGGCAGTCCTCTCCATGGCAGTCCTCTCCATGGCAGTCCTCTCCATACCAGTCCTCTCCATGGCAGTCCTCTCCATGGCAGTCCTCTCCATGGCAGTCCTTTCCATACCAGGCCTCTCCATACCAGGCCTCTCCATACCAGTCCTCTCCATGGCAGTCCTCTCCATGGCAGTCCTCTCCATGGCAGTCCTCTCCATGGCAGTCCTCTCCATGGCAGTCCTCTCCATGGCAGTCCTCTCCATGGCAGTCCTCTCCATACCTTCCAGTGGCTACAGGGAGGGAGACATAGATACAAACAAATGTAGATATCGACATGGAAACAGGTTTTGATTGTTGCAAGGAATTGTTTAAAAAAGTGTATGCACTGTATTTATAGGGAGGAGTTACAGTTCAAGTCTAAAGTTTGGACACCTACTCATTCAAGGTAATTTCTTTATTTTTACCATGCTCTACATTATAGAATAATAGTGAAGACATCAAAACTATGAAATAACACATATGGAATCATGTAGTAACCAAAGTGTTAAACAAAGCGATTCTTCAAAGTAGCCACCCTTTGCCTTGATGACAGCTTTGCACACTCTCGGCATTCTTTCAACCAGCTTCATGAGGTAGTCACCTGGAATGCATTTCAATTAACAGGTGTGCCTTAAAAGTTAATTTGTGAAATGTCTTTCCTTCTTAATGCGTTTGAGCCAATCAGTTGTGTTGTGACAAGGTAGGGGTGGTATACAGAAGATTGCCCTATTTGGTAAAAGACCAAGGCTATATTATGGCAAGAACAGCTCAAATAAGCAAACAGAAACGACAGTCCGTCATTACTTTAAGAAATGAAGGTCAGTATATGTGGAAAATTAAGAACTTTGAAAGTTTCTTCAAGTGCCGTCGCAAGAGGATAAGTTCCTTAACGTTACCAGCTTCAGAAATTTCAGCCCAAATAAATGCTTAACAGAGTTCAAATAACAGACATCTCAACATCAACTGTTCAAAGGAGACTGTGAATCTGGCCTTCATGGTCGAATTGCTGCAAAGAAACCACTACTAAAGGACACCAATAAGAAGAAGAGACTTGGTTGGGCCAAGAAACAAGAGCAATGGACATTAGACCGGTGGAAATCTGTCCTTTGGTCTGATGAGTCCAAATTTTTGATTTTTAGTTCCAACAGCCGTGTCTTTGTGAGACGCAGAGTAGGTGAATGGATGATCTCCGCATGTGTGGTTCCCACCGTGAAGCATGGAGGTGGTGGTGTGATGGTGCTTTGCTGGTGACACTGTCAGTGATTTATTTAGAATTCAAGGCACACTTAACTAGCATGGCTACCACAGCATTCTGCAGCGATACGCCATCCCATCTGGTTTGCACTTAGTGGGATTATCATTTGTTTTTCAACAGGACAATGACCCAACACACCTCCAGGCTGTGTAAGGCCTATTTGACCAAGAAGGAGAGTGATGGAGTGCTGCATCAGATGACCTGGCCTCCACAATCACCCAACCTCAACCCAATTGAGAGGGTTTGGGATGAGTTTGACTGCAGAGTGAAGGAAAAGCAGTCAACAAGTCCTCAGCATGTGTGGGAACTCCTTCAAGACGGTTGGAAAAGCATTCCAGGTGAAGCTGGTTGAGAGAATGCCAAGAGTGTGAAAAACTGTCATCAAGGCAAAGGGTGGCTACTTTGAAGAATCTCAAATATATTTTGATGTGTTAATTCCTTTTTTGGTTACTACATGATTCCATATCTTTGCAGAAATTCGACCATGAAGGCCTGATTCACACAGTCTCCTCTGAACTGTTGATATTGAGATATGTTGTAACTTGAACTCTGTGAAGCATTTATTTGGGCTGCAATTTCTGAGGCTGGTAACTCTAATGAATTTATTCTCTGCAGCAGAGGTAACTCTGGGTCTTCCTTTCCTGTGGCGTTCCTCATGAGAGCCAGTTTCATCATAGCACTTGATGGTGTTTGCGACTGCACTTGAAGAAACTGTCAAAGTTTCTTAAAGTAATGATGTACTGTTGTTTCTCTTTGCTGATTTGAGCTATTCTTGCCATAATATGGACTTGGTCTTTTACCAAATAGGACTATCTTCTGTATACCACCCCTTCCTTGCCACAATACAACTGATTGCCTCAAACACATTGAGGAAAGAAATTCCACAAATGAACTTTTAAAAATGCACACCTGTCAATTGAAATGCATTCCAGGTGACTACCTCATGAAGCTGGTTGAGAGAATGCCAAGAGTGTGCAAAGCTGTCATCAAGGCAAAGGGTGGCTACTTTGAATAATCACTTTTTGGTTACTACATGATTACATATGTGTTATTTCATAGATTTGATGTCTTCACTTATTCTACCATGTCGAAAATAGTCAAAATGAAGAAAAACCCTTGAATGAGTAGGTTTGTCCAAACTTTTGACTGGTACTGTAGATGGCAGACAGAGTAGCATGGAATAGAATAGAAGACAATAGAAGAAGAAACAACGTTATTGTCCACAGAATGTAGAAATGTGCCTTTGGTTCTGAAGGGTACAGCTGGTTAGGTACAGTAGCACTCAATGATCCACAAGGTGTCCTTACTTTGTGCAGAGGGTGCATGTTCTCCTGGGAGTATCCAGAGGGCCCAGCCTGAGGCAGGGGGTGACCTGAGGATGGAGGCCCTGGGCTGGGCCCCATCATGCTGTGAGAGGACCCCCCTGGAGAAGGACCAGGGCTGGGGCCAAGCATTGCCCCAGGAGAGGGCCCCGGGCCTGGGGAAGGACCCTGTCGAGGGGTACCCCCCATGGGAGGGTCTGGAGTGGACATCCTGAATGGATGGGTTGGTTGGAGGGGGAAGACCCTCCTGCTATTGGATGATAGTAGGGACCACTGGAGAGCGAGACAGAGGATAAACGTGCATTAAGACTGATCATTAATTAGTACTGAAATCTCATTGGGCCTAATCCTTTAAAATGTGTGTAGTTTGTCATGTCTATAAATAAATAAATTACTATGTAATACGCGTTTTAATAGGACCCACCCATGATAGCTAAATGGTATAGCCATAATAAAATGAATGTTTGGAATGATGACATGCCGGAGGTTTATTGAAGAGTATAAAGCCATAATCTCGATTATCTGTCTATCGCTACTAAATCGCGATTGCTTGATAGAAAAATATGATTTCACTAGTTATCCATCCTTTCTGTCTGGCTGTTTGATGCACTCACACCCTGCGCTGCATCAAAGCACTCGTTGCGCACAGCCTCCCGTTGCATAGCAATTACACCGCTGTTTATGCACGTCGGTCTATCGACTCAACTTGAAAAGGGGGAAACATGAACATTATATTATCATTTGCCTATAGAGCATTAAATGGGAGTTTCGATGAAGGGGGAATGGCGGACTGTCTGTGATTGTGCCACAGTCGGACTTACCCGGGATAAATTCAAGGCTCGCCGGTGTCCCGTTGTCCTGAATTTGGTTCTATTAGAGACGTCGCGGCTGTCGTAATTAATGTTCTCACCCTTGCTATTTCGTAAACAGTGGAGCTGCGCTTGAAGCGGTTATTTGATTCAACGACTTGGCTCGAGCGCCCCCTCCCTCACCGTTGCAGTGATGACCGACTGTAGAGTCACGGCCGCCGAGAATTGCGCATGCGTCCCTGTGCAGCAACAGCGCGAAGGTAGCCTATTGTGTATTGTTGCAAACTGACCGTAGGCTAGGATACACACTGTACATTGTATATTAGTTGTCTTGTCTAGATTTCCAAGTCATATGTTATTTCATAACTGATATTTAGATAAATCAAATGCAAAGACGAATCCTTCGCACAGACTGAGCAGAGACTATTATTTCCAGACTGAATTTAGATCAACATCAGTTCCAAGGATACTATTTGATTTGAAGCTATTACATCAAAGGGTCTATTCTGTGCTACAGATGTTATATCTAAAACAAATACCACTATCCATGTAGGAGCATACAATGCCTTCAAAACACAGATTCAACCACAAACACTTAATGTATTGTGTAAAGGGTTATGTAATGTCATGTAATATTTTAAATAGTATTTAACTGCCGTAACGTTGCTGGACCCCAGGAAGAGTAGCTGCTGACGGGATCCTTAAGAAATACAAAGACCCGGGAGGTTTTCCAATGCAAGGAAGGGCACCTATTGGTAGATGGGCAAAACAATAATAAAAAAGCAGACATTGACTACCCCTTTGAGCATGATGATGTTATTAATTACACTTTGGATGGTGTATCAATACACCCAGTCACTACAAAGATACAGGCGTCCTTCCTAACTCAAATGCCAGATTGGTTTCATTCCTCTCAGGGATTTCACCATGACGCCAATGGTGACTTTAAAACAGTTTAATGGCTGTGATAGGAGAACATTGTAGTTACTCCACAAATGTAACCTAAATGACAGAGTGAAAATAAGGAAGATTGTACAGAATTAAAACATTTTCTAAAACATGCATCCTGTTTGCAATAAGGCACTAAAGTAAAACGGCAAAGAATGTGGCAAAGAAATTAACTTTATGTCCCAAATACAAAGCGTTATGTTTGGGGCAAATCCAACAACACGTCACTGAGAACCACTTAATGTTTTCAAGCATGGTGGTGGCTGCATCATATTATGGGTATGCTTGTTATCGGCCAGGACAAGCATGGTGGTGGCTGCATCATGTTATAGGTATGCTTGTTATCGGCCAGGACAAGCATGGTGGTGGCTGCGTCATGTTATAGGTATGCTTGTTATCGGCCAGGACAAGCATGGTGGTGGCTGCATCATGTTATAGGTATGCTTGTTATCGGCCAGGACAAGCATGGTGGTGGCTGCATCATGTTATAGGTATGCTTGTTATCGGCCAGGACAATGAAGCTTTTTGGATAAAAACAAACGGAATAGAGCTAAGCACAGTCCAAATCCTAGAGGAAAACCTGGTTCAGTCTGCTTTCCAACATACACTGGGACACAGTCACATTTCAACAGGACAATAACCCAAAGCACAAGGCCAAATTGACACTGGAGTTGCTTACCAAGAAGACATTGAATGTTCCTGAGTGGCTTATTACCAGTTTTGACTTAAATAGGCTTGAAAATCTATGGCAAGACTTGAAAATGGCTGTCTAGCAATGATCAACAACCAACTTGACAGAGCTTAAAGAAGAAGTTAAAAATAATAAAATGTGCAAATATTGTACAATCCAGGTGTGTAAAGCTCTTAGAGACTTACCAAGAAAGACTCAAGCTGTAATCGCTGCCAAAGGTGATTCTAACATGTATTGGCTCAAGGGTGAATACAAGAGATATACAGTGCATTCGGAAAGTATTCAGACCCCTTGACTTTTTCCACATTGTTACGCTACAGTAACAATATTCTAAAATATATTTTTTCCCCCCATCAATCTACACACCATACCTCATAATGTAAAAGCAAAAACGGGTATTTTGTGTAGATTGCTGAGGAATTGTTTTTATTCAATAAATTTTACAATAATGCTGTAACGTAACAAAATGTGGAAAAAGTCAAGGGGCCTGAATACTTACCGAAGGCACTGTAGATATAGATATACAGTGCAATCAGAAAGTATTCAGACCCCTTCCCCTTTTCCACATTGTTACAGCATTATTCTAAAATGGATTAAATATATTTCCCCCTCATTAATCTACACACAATACCCCATAATAAACAGAGCAAAAACAGTTATTATTTTTTGCAAATGTATATAAAAAAACAAAACAGAAATACCTTATTTACATAAGTATTCAGACCCTTTGCTATGAGACTCAAAATTGAGGTGGTGACCAAGAACCCAATGGTCACTGACAGAGCTCCAGAGTTCCTTTGTGGAGATGGGAGAACCTTCCAGAAGGACAACCATCTCTGCAGCACTCCACCAATCAGGCCTTTATGGTAGAGTGGCCAGACGGAAGTCACTCCTGGGTAAAAGGCACATGACAGCCACTTGGAGTTTGCTAAAAAGGCAACTCAGGACTCAGACTGAGAAAAAATGCCAAGCGTCACCACTGGAGGAAACCTGGCACCATCCCTACGGTGAAGCATAGTGGTGGCAGCATCATGCTGTGGGGATGTTTTTCAGCAGTAGGGACTGGGAGACTAGTCAGGATTGAGGGAAAGATGAACAGAGCAAAGTACAGAGAGATCCTTGATACAAACCTGCTCCAGAGCACTCAGGACCACAGACTGGGGCGAAGGAACAGGATAACGACTCTAAGCACACAGCATGTCCTTGAGTGGTCCAGCCAGAGCCCGGACTTGAACCAGATCGAACATCTCTGGAGAGACCTGAAAATAGCTGTGCAGCGAAGCTCCCCATCCATCCTGACAGAGCTTGAGAGGATCTGCAGAGAAGAATGGGAGAAACTCCCCAAATACAGGTGTACCAAGCTTGTAGCGTTATACCCAAGAAGAATTGAGGCTGCAATCGCTGCTTCAAAGTACTGAGTAAAGGGTCTGAATACATATGTAAATGTGATATTTCAGTTTATTTTTAATACATTTCTAAACCTGTTTTTGCTTTGTCATTGAGACATTGTGTGTAGATTGATAAGAGGGGAAAAAAACATTTGAATCCATTTTAGGATAAGGCTGTAACGTGACAAAATACTGAAAAAGTCAAGTGGTATGCATACTTTTCAAATGCACTGGTGTGTGTGTGAATATATATATGTATATATTTTTCCTTCCACAAAAAGTAAATTCATTTTAATCCCAATTTGTAACAACAAAATATGGAAAAAGTCAAGGGGTGTGAATACTTTCTCAAGGCACTGTAGGAGAGGTTTTTATACAGGATAAAGATGGTGACTATGTGGGACAATAGATAATTCGATAAGGAGGTTGTTACTCGCCAGAATCCTGGCTGGCACAAAACAACATACACATGTAGGCCAAGAATTCAATCAATCTTATATTCAGACAATAAATACAAAAAAAGTGACCTTTAATAACATTCTATACAACAGTTTTACAAAGTCATGTTGTCCACATGAATGCAGTCCCCTATTAGGGTGGTCATTAGCACATTTAAGACTTCTACACATGACAATTCTTCACTTTATTGAGAAAATAAATGTCACCTTTATGAGATAATATACACATGGATAAGAGTGAAATAGACAGATTACTGGGGTGAATCCTAACTCGCTAACCTCACATTTTCACTTACTCTCCCATTGACTTCAATGAATGATCAGTGAACATTCAGGTTAAGTGAAAGTCAAGATTTGCCCCTTAGAGGATCCCTGTTGCACACAGTGCCATTTCCAGGACATGAAAACTAAAGCAAGCCACTGTTGTTTTTGTGTGTCACATGATACACGAGGTGAATGGAGCACATCCATGAAAGCAAGATCACATGACTGGACTGCTGACAACACTGCAACATAGAAATAGAATGATAGAATAATTTACTGATGGACTTGAATGGAGAAATGCATTCTACCGATTCTATTTCTATGCATGCATATTCTGTAGGCAATGACATGCTTCTGTTCTGACCATAGTGAGATACAGCACTTATTTCCATGTTTCTGGCTACAGGTCAGAAGCCTGATTAAAACGTGAGATCAAGCATCCAACCAACAGTGTTTTAACCACTGCCCAGACTATTTCATTTTATTTTGGGATTGATGGAGCTTGTGACGTGACTTAGAAATCTAACTGGGGGGGGGGGGGGGGGGGGGGGGGCTGTTCAATGTCGGTCCTGGTTTTCATCCTCTCCTAATAAGGACCTAATTCAGACCTGGCTGAGACACCAGGTGAGTACAACTAACTACCAGGTAGGAACAATAAACTGAAGTGTTTTGGCCCTCCAGGACCAGAATTGAACAGCCCTGGCTTAGATATTAATATGCAGGTCTCCAAAGTGCAAGGCTTTTAACTCTACCATAATAAATTGAAGTTACACATGTTCAAAAACGCAATCTGAGTCCAAAGTGAGGCATCCCCACCGCCAGAACTCAGCAGCACCACCTTGTTAAAACAATAAGGAGGACCCTAAAAGGAATGGAGCTCAGAATCATTCATTCAACAAGTCTCACTACAACCAAAAACTGTCTTCATCCAAAAAGGCATCCTATTCTCTATGTAGTGCACAATGTAGGGGATAGGGTGTCATTTTGGACACAGCCTCTTGGTAAATGGATCATTTCCCATCATCTAGATAGGAGCTAGTGTAACACATTATACAGAAGAGGCTATTGTTGTAACAGTGGATTCCTGTGTTGGAAGTTGATACTGGTAGACTAATTGACAAGAGAGAGCTGATGAAATAGTGTGAGAGTGTAGCAGACCTGGGGTTCAATTAGTATTGGTTTTCTGAGCTTGCCTGGTGTTTTCTGAGCTTGCTAGGGCAAAAAGAATAGTCACAAAAATGCAAACGTTGCCCATCTGGCACTCCAGGCAAGTTAAATCAACTCAGTGCCTTTTGGTAAAAAAAGAAAAAAAAAGAAATACTATTTGAACCCAGGTATATAGAAAACAGTGAGCGAGGTTAGGTAGGGAGCCCAGCCCAGGTCATTTACTGTTGCCTGAATGGTGTGTCAAAGGACGGCACAACTAAAGAGAGGGTTGGAATGCTGCACTGAAATTTATATAGCCATGTAGTACTATAGCCATGTAGTATGAATGTAGTACTATAGCCATGACACTGAATTAAGATGGCATAGGGAATATAAGAGAGTACAGTAGAGGAATGTGAACATAACAGCAACTCAACACACCAACAGCTTCAGTTCACACACAAATCATTTCACACACACACACTTAATAGCTCTTACAAAACAGAAATTAATGTAAAAAGTGTACAGCAGTATTATAATACAAGTCAGAGAGAAGAGGGCTGAGTACCTTGTCTTCCACTACTAGTGACCCCTGTCATGTAGCATGTATCAAACAGGCTCCGTGTCTCCAGTTGTTATTAGTCCCAAAATGAAGTCAGAGGCCCCATCCCAAATCCCTACGGCCTTGGAGATCTGAGCAGATTTGACTGGTATAAGCAATATGGTGAAGCTTACACCTAGCCTAGTTTATATTACTAACACCTGTCAGATCCTCTCAGATCTCCATACGTGTATAGGGCTTAGGGGTCCATTTGGGATGGGGCAACAGTCCAATTTAGTAATGCCTAGCGTTAGTTTCTAAGACCTGTTTCTGCCCAGACAGAGACAGACCGACAGCGAGATTCAGTTGAAGCCTCGCCTCGAATATGACGGACACAAAAGCCAGAGTTTGTGATATAGCAGAAAGCATATACCCACTTTGAGCTCTATAAAAACAGGGAAATGGAATCCATCCCAAAATTCTAAGTCAGTCTTTCCCCGTTTGCTTACATTTCGTTCCTCAGGAACACAAACCAGTACTCACAGGAAGACAAAGTCGTCAGAGCTGCCTGTGTTGTTGCTCCTGCTGAGCTTGCCTTGGGGCAGCATGTGGGTGGGGCCAGGGGTGGGGGAGGTGTCAGAGTGAGGATGGGAGGAGCTGTAGCCCACCAGTCCATAGTCCTGGGCCTGGCCCTCCACGAAGGTAAAGATGGGGTACTTCTCGTTGGGCGACGATAGGGCCTGGGGTGGGGGGGGGATATGAAAGTGTTGAATTGGTCACTTATTAAAGTCCCCCAGAATAAGATAAGAGCTTTATGTAAGTGATGTATACAGTAACAGAGCAACTGATGCATAAGTGATATATACAGTAACAGTTAGTGTAACTAATGTAAACAGTTGGTGTAATCAGTCAAAAGTTTGGACACACCATTATTTCCATTATTTTTGCTATTTTCTACATTGCCCAAGCAAGTCTCTTCTTATTATTGGTGTCCTTTAGTAGTAGTTTCTTTGCAGCAATTCGACCATGAAGCCCTGATACACGCAGCCTCCTCTGAACAGTTGATGTTGAGATGCGTCTGTTACTTGAACTCTGTGAAGCATTTATTTGGGCTGCAATCTGAGGTGCAGTTAACTCTAATGAACTTATCCTCTGCAGCAGAGGTAACTCTGGGTCTTCCTTTCCTGTGGCGGTCCTCGTGAGAGCCAGTTTCATCATAGCACTTGATTGTTTTTTCGACTGAACTTTAAGAAACTGTCAAAGATCTTAACATTTTTCAGATTGACTGACCTTCATGTCTTAAAGTAATGATGGACTGTCATTTCTCTTTGCTTATTTGAGCTGTTCTTGACATAATATGGACTTGGTCTTTTACCAAATAGGGCTATCTTCTATATATCACCCCTACCTTGCCACAACACAACTGATTGGCTCAAACGCATTAAGGAGGAAAGAGGCACACCTGTTAATTGAAATGCATTCCAGGTGACTACCCCATGAAGCTGTTGAGAGAATGCCAAGAGTGTGCAAAGCTATCATCAAGGCAAAGGGTGGCTACTTTGAACAATCTGAAATATATTTTGATTTGTTTAACACTTTTTTGGTTGCTAAATGATTCCATACGTGTTATTTCATAGTTTTGATGTCTTCACTACTATCCAGCAACATAGAAAATAGTCAAAATAAAGAAAAAACTTGGAATGAGTAGGTGTCAACTTTTGACTGGTTCTGTATAAGTGATGAATACAGTAACAGATGTATACAGTAACAGATGTATAAGTGATGTATACAGTAACAGATGTATAAGTGATGTATCACTGATGCGTAAGAGACGTGTAACATGTCTAGAAGTGACGAATAAGCCATCTAAGTTGCGTTGCTCCAACTCATGCATCTATAAATCATATCAGTGCCAAAGTTAGAGATCTATAAATGATGTTAAGATCTATAAATGATCTATATGTGATGCATAACTGATGTTTAAAATGATGCATAAGTGATGAATGTATACATGAGTAAGAAACTTGAAATGAAGCCAAGAGGCTGAGCTCACCACACAGACGGCAGAACACAGAGACTCAAAGTCCTTCTTGTTCTTGGCGTAGAAGCCTATAGTACAGCTGGGGTCCATGCGACTGAAGGGCATCTTCCTGGGCGAGCTACAGTGGAACGACTGGGGAGGTGGGGAGGAGAGAGGGGGAGGGGGAGCATTACATACAAGGTACACATCTGAAATGACCTACTTTGATCCAGTCAAAACATGCTTATCTGGGTGATAGCACAGACAGACAAAGTCCAAAGACAGACGGAGCGGCAAAGGAGAGAGAAGAGTGATATAAACCTCCAGTGGGAAGTTGTCTTGAGTGACATCCACCACGGCCTGACAGTAGTGAGGGTCCAGATACAGCAGCTGCTCGTCTGATTGGACAGGAAATAGGAAGAAGGCTAGGTTAGGTTAAATGACAGCCCACTGTCCAATCAGAAGCAACTGAACCAGGAAGTAGAGTGCAGTTCTTACCTTGGCAGCCGATAAAGAACAGCGAATGCTTGGGTTTGCCGCCGATGATTCCGATACAGCATTCTAACCTGAGAATGTTCTTAAGACACAAAGAAATCCATATTCATGTTAGAGCGACATCAACCATGGAGAAAAACAAGCTTTGTGACTAAGGTTAGGTTATGAACGTGTGTGTGTACATGCGTGTACACACCCTGACACACTCGATGTAGGAGGGGTTGAGAGAGTCTCCTCCTAGTCGGACTGGAACCAGTATGATGACAGACTTCCAGCCTGGACCACTGGGCTCAGGATCTGATATACTCTGGTTCAACGACTGGTCACACAGATGCACCACGTCCTTTTTGTACACTGAAAGAAACACAATGACACTATGGGCCTAAGTTTCACTAGGGACATGTCCCCCCCCCACATTCTGAAATGTAGTTTTTGCCCTCCCCATTTTGTAATTGAATTGTGATACAGAAATGAGACACATAGTTCAGCTACATTCAGAAGACCAATGACAAAAACATCACTTATGACGAGAACATTTGAGATGGACCAAACATACAATACCTGGTGAATTCGACAAATGACAACACTAACCAACAACACCAACCAACCACCCAGTAGGAAGTGCACAGTGTAAAGTCACACTCACCGGTACAGTCCTGCGCTACATATACAGCCAGGTTGTGAACCTCAGAAGTCTTGGCAACTGCTTTTCTGGAAAACAAACATACAGCTCATGTTGAATGTCACAACATACTGATGCTACTGGGCATGAAGTAAATATCAGGGTTGGGTTCAATTCCATTTCAATTCAGAAAGTAAACCAAATGTTGATTCTAATTCCAAATGTTCCTCATTGAACAACATTGAAAACTGGAATTTCAGTTTACTTCCTGAATTGAGTGGAATTGTAATGTAATTGACTCCAACCCTGGTAAACGTCAACATGCAGTCAGGCATACCACCGAGCCTTCTTAAAACATATAATAGCAACCAAAACATCTACGCAATAAAAGTGCATCCGTAAACATGTCTGCTGGAGATCATTCTGATGCACTATGGCATTACAGACATCTATCAAATCTAAGTATAGAAATCAAATGCATGCTGATGCCATCACTGACTTGAATGAGGTATGTTCTATAGATTCTACTTCTATGGCTGATGCTCTGACAGCATCATTATCTTGACCACACCCCATGGAGGGCCCCTCACCGTAGTATGTGTGCCACCACTGAGGGGCCGTACCAGTCCCCCGCCTTCTTCCCTGAGCTCTTCCCCAACTCTACCAGCTGGTGCACCCCAAACGGGGCCGGGGGCTCATCCCCAAACCAGGCCACAACCCTCCGGTGGAGGGGCTCAGCCTGCCTGTCCCTGCCCGACTCTGGCCTCTTCTTCTGGGTATGGTTGAGAGCCGTGCCCCCTGGCATGGAGGTCTTCTGGGGCGTGGTGGGGGTCCGCGAGGAGGAGTAGCCGAAGGAGGGGATAGGTACACCCCCAGCGCGGGACGGGGAGCGGGGTCTCAGAGCCTCAAAGTCCACGTCGGCAAACTGCTGGGCATCTGGCCACGACCAGTCTAGACAACACAATACAGACAGTTAGTAGTGATCGATGGGGAGGTGGAAGGAGGAGACATAGGGAGGAGAGAGAGGGGAGACAGACCAGGAAACAGAGAGAGAGAAACCGTTGAAGAGAGATGTGGCAGAAAGAGAAACAAGAGTGAGAGAGACAGGCAGGGGCCCCATCCCAAATGGACCCCTACGCCCTATGCACTGGTGGAGATCTGAGAGGATCTGACAGGTGTATGCAATATGTTAATAGCTCCACCCTGCTAGGGGTAAGTTTCACCGATCATATTGCTTATACCAAACAAATCCTCTCAGATCTCCACAATTGTATGTGCATAGGGGTCCATTTGTGATTGGGCCAGAGTTGGTGCAGTTGTCTCAGAGTTAGGAAGAGGACCCATCGTTGTATCTCTACCCATTTAGAGCCCTCTTTCTAACTCTATGAGTTGTCTCACCTCGTGGCAGCAGATGTAGCAGTAGCCCCTGGGCCAGCAGCATCTGTCCGCTCCGCAGCATGCAGCCCCAGCCACAGTCTGTAGTCAAGGTGGAGCCCTCCAGCTGGGGGAACTCCCTACGGTAGGTCAGCCACAGCCGAGACACGAACGCCCGTCTGAACCGCTCCACCTCGTCTGGAAGGGGAGAGAGATACCAAGTGAGCAGAACTGGTTAGAATACATCTTTCTAACCAGTTTTTCTCACTGGGTATGGAGCAGAGAGCATCATTTATTTTACCAGGAAGTCTTTTGAAGACTTGTGGGGTTGTTGGAGGTTAGCTACCTTCACTATTGAGCAGATAGGAGTGGCCCATTACAGTCACCGGAGAGCTCTTGTTGAATGTGGTCTTCGACTTGACCGACCAGCCTAAAGGGGAAAAAGAAACAGAATGGACCTTTTTAGAGGGGACTCTTTATGTCTTGATGACTGGGTGAGGAAGGGGGAAGTTGACTTCGGGAGGGCTATTACACATAACAGAAGTCTCATACAAAGCTAAAAAAAAAAACCTAACAAAGATTATTCACACAGAAAGAACAAAGACTATAAAATCCCCCTTGTTGCTATTTCTTAAGAAAATAAAGCCATTGTTAAAACTGACTATGGAAACACTGGAAGTTATGTTTGTTGCTCATTAAACAGCTATACAGAACTATCCGTCTTATGGAAAAAAGTTCAACTGAATCCACCAACTGACCGTATTTGACATTATTCCACGCCGACATCAGTTTGGTCTTGAGTTTGTCCACCTCGTCTGGCTCTCCAGCGGTGGTGGCCTCTCTGGTTCCACCCCCACCGACATCAGTACCCTGCCGGTTCCCAAAGCTACTTCCTCCGCCAGGGTCCACCAGCTGGGGCTGCTGAGACCTCCTGGTCTCCTCTCTCTGGAGGGTGTCATCCTGACACACCACTCCTACTCCCCCCACATACTGAACTGCACTGGGAGACACAGAGTTCATGGTTCAGGCTTACAGCTGGGCTCTGCAGATCCTCATAGCAATAGGGACCTGACGGAAGAGAGGGATGAGAGAGAGAGGGGGGTGGGGTGGGGAAGAGATATAGAAAATCAATGTTTACGACAGTGCCTGCATGTGTAATTTGATTAGTTATGGAGTAAGGGCTTTATGTGTCGCTCTCCTTTTGTCTGCGCAGCACTAAGATGAAGTTTAAACATTAACATTGAAAGACAGAGAGGTTAAGCTAGTTGTGCGTCTGAACAATGACTGATGTGAGGACGATTTTCTCTCATTTCATGCAGATTCACAAGAAAGTGGATCTGAAAGTGGCAGGGATTTAAAAAAAAATTATGACTTTGCTATTATTATGCAGACCAGAGCAGCTGTCGCAGTGGTTAGGCTAGTGAATGCTATTGGGAAAAACAATATTAGTCACAGTCAGTTTCAAAGTAAACCACTTCTCCCTCCTTCCCCGAGTGAAACTGCGCTGAACAAAATTAAATGCAAAATGCTACAATTTCTCAAATTTTACTGAGTTAGTTCACAGAAGGAAATCCTTCAATTGAAATAAATTCATTAGGCCCAAATCTATGGATTTCACATGACTGGGAATACAGATATGCTGGGCTGGCTTAGTTACACGTGGTCTGCGGTTGTAAGGTCGATCGGATGTACTGCCAAATTTTCTAAAACAACTTTGGAGGCGGCTTATGGTAGAGAAATTAACATTCAATTATTTGGCAACAGCTGTTGTGGACATTCTTGCAGTCAGCATGCCAATTGCACACTCCCTTAACTTGAGACATCTGTGGTATTGTGTTGTGTGACAAATCTGCACATTTTAGAGTGGCCTTTTATTGTCCCCAGCACAAGGTGCACCTGTGGCTTTGTATGCCATTTAATCAGTTGGTAGAGCATGGCGCTTGCAACGCCAGGGTTGTGGGTTCATTCCCCACGGGGGGACCAGGATGAATATGTATGAACTTTCCAATTTTGTAAGTCGCTCTGGATAAGAGCTCTGGATAAGAGCGTCTGCTAAAATGACTAAAATGTAAAATGTAATCAGCTTCTTGATATGCCACATCTGTCAGGTGGATGGATTATCTTGGCAAAGGAGAAAAGGTCACTAACATGGATGTAAACTAATTTGTGCACAAAATTTGAGAAAAATAAGCTTTTAGCGCATATGGAAAATGTCTGAGATCTTTTATTTCATCTCATGAAACATAGGACTAAAACTTTACATGTTGCGTTTTATATTTTTGTTTAGTATAGTTGAAAAAAGCTGTGGGTATCACTTAGTTTAGAGTCATCACAGGATGATGTGCCTGAGTGACAAGAGAACAAATGTTACACAGTAACAGACACGGTAACACTGGAATGTAGAACAAGTGACTTCACTTCCTACTCTGTACTGAAACTGGAAATAGTTTATTTAACCTAATGAGGAATTTCTGTCCTTTCTGGGAAACCACAATAGGATAGCCATCATGTGATTGGTGTGTGACAACAAACAGCTGGGGGTGACAGTGAGAAGCCTTGGTAGCGGATGGTCAAAAGATGTAGCTAACTAACTAGCATTTTCTACACTGTAGCCTACCTATTAGCTATGATAACCATCCTGTTATTTAAAGAAGTAACCAAGCTGTCACGTTTCTTAAAAATCACTAGCTCTAACATGGCAGCTAGTTACACCTATTAAGGGGCTACAGGCTGGCTTAATTATATGATATTGGCTTAACTACTAACTTACCTAGCTAGTTAGCCGGCTAGTTACTAGCTAAACCTCATCCAACACAACATAGCCAAGATCATAACCTTACCACTTTGTGAAGAGTGTCATTGACATGACAGGTCTTTAAAGAAGTAAAAACCTAAAATTGCTTGATAGGACGGCGACGGCTCGGAAGTGCAGGGTTGAGACCACGTACTACGTAGCTTTGCTGTGGTAACTCAATACGGATAGTTAGCTGCCAAGCTACAGTAGCTAGCTAGCTGTCAACGCATCTGGTTAGCAACTTTGTAGAAAACAGGCTAACGCGTTAATGTCTCGCCTTTCTTGACGACTCCAGGACAACCACAGCCAATGTCAGCGATTGAAAGTAATTATTCTACATCCAACGAGTAACGTTAAACTCAGTCGAATTATAGCTCACCCATCGATTTACTTCGCATGCTAGCTAGTTGTTCTACGTCTGCGCTAGTTAGCTTGCAGGATCAGCGGGTTGACAACATACAACAAGGAGGGCTCTAGATACTTCCTGGCAGGCTGTACTAACAACATGATTGGTCAACCTACTGATACGAGCAAATATATTGATTTAAATCCTAACAATAAATCATAGCGCTCGTTTTATTGGCTAATATTTTACACATTGACGTTCGTTATATTATGTAAATAAGCTGGCGTCTATGGGGTGTATAGACCTAGTGTAACTGTGTGAATGAAATGAGTTAATGCATTTTATTATGATTAACCTGTACTGCTTATCCTTGGCATGCTCCTCTGAGCATGTCATGTGACTAATCGTGCAAACTACCAAAAGCCTGCTGTCTAAATATCGTTCAGTCATAATTGTTGAACTCTGGGATGATCTTGTTTTCTGAACTAGCTAAAAAAAAAAAAACCTAGCTAAATCTCTACATAACTTTACCCTGAGCAAAAAATACATAGATAAGAAACTCGAATTCATTGTTAATGTTATGATATTTATGAGTAAATTATATATTCATAAATTACTTTTTTTAATGACCCCCAGATTTCAAGCCTTTTGAATTCCCTTAAGTTACAAAACAAAGTATTTGTACATTAAATATTGTTAATGTATAATTAAATTGCGATCTCTCATCTCCTTTATTTGATTTATATTATTTATTTAAATGTGTGCGTACAGTGGTGTGTGTAATGTGGGATCTTGCCTGACTTTTATATTGAATTGTTCTTTTTTGTCAATATTTTTTAATACGTGTGCACAAAACATAGATACACCAAAAAAGTCTTGTTTTTATTTCGCAATCCTGTATTTGCCAGGGAAAATTGCAATTTTACTGGCACTCTGTTGCAACAGGGAGCTTTCTGATATTGAAGAACATTGTGCCATAGCATGACAGCAGAGCTACGTGTATAAGACTGGACCCCTCTAGCTAAGCCCCAGTGTTCGATACAGACAGACACATCAGTGACACATAGACAGACATACAATAGATAGATACTGTAGACATAGAAATATATAAGATAGCTATATTGAGAAATATAAATTTATAACATAGATATAGTGATACATATTGTAGATACTATAGATATAGATAGACCCACAGTAGATAGATATACATCCACATTGCATGCGGTTTGGGGTTTTAGGCTGGGTCTCTGTATAGCACTTTGTGACATCGGCTGATGTAAAAAGAGCTTGATAAATACATTTCATTTATTGATTGATATACTGGTGCATAGATATAGTGAGACCTAGACACTGAAGCCATGTTCGCTCTATGTGCCACGACTCTCCTCTGCTTCCTGTCTTTTAGCCAATCAACTCCTGCTGCTCTAGGCTGTGAGGACCTCCTTAAGACCATGGATCCTCCCCAACTAGACCAGCAGCTCTTGGGGAGATGGTCCTCGTCGCAGGAAGCCTGAGCCACCCTGCATCTCTGGAGGCTCTCGACCAGAGGAGGCGATGGATGAGTACAGGCGACAGGTGGAGTGCCTGGGGCTGCTTCCGCCAGTGGTGATGGAGCCTGGGAATGCCCTCTGTGGATATTCTGTCTTTCGTCTTATCTGGAGAGATAAAAGATCGATCAGTGTGATCAGAGAGACTACCGATGATCAGAGAGTGGGGGCAGTGAGACAAATGTATACACTTTTTCTGTCATCTGTTTTGTAATACAACAATTCTGTGTTTACTGTTTCTCGATGTGCTGTAAATTTGTAATAAAAATGTATGATTTATCATATCAAAATATATATATATATATTTAAAGGCATAGCGCGCATTTCATAGGATAATATTTTACACTAACGTCATGTAAAGCATCTGACGCCCATGGGTGTTGGCTACAGATACTCTACCAGTGAAATTTTCACATGCATTGTGCATTCACATTTTATTATGATTAACCACTACTACTACTACCAAAGGTCTCTGTTGTCTAGTATCTTACATTTAGCCTCGTTGATCTGCATATAATTATATATATTTTTTATGATGGACATAATGTAGTTATGAATGCATATTAGGTTACACTAGACTTAAGTCATTTTAATACATTCACACAAGGTGTTTTGTGTAAAACAAAGGTTGTAGAATATAAAAATGTTTCTGTAACCTTTTGCTGTTGAACATTGACCATCTGGAGTCAGGTTGTGCAGATCATAGGCTGACCTTATGAGCTCCACACCTGTATTTCTTATCGGCATGCACAAGAAAATGACGGTGGCAGAAGTTCAAGTTTGGATAAATTCTCTGAATTTTATTACACATTCTCCCCGTCCCGTGTCTAGTATTAGACTGTTGTACTTGTCTTTCTGGCACTAACACTCCCATTTGTCCTTTCTTACTAGCACTGATTTAGCTGATATCTGGTTTATTGAGGAAATACCCGCAATGACTGTAATATGTGATTGCTGTATCTACCTTAGTTGACTATACTGACTGTAAGTAACTCTTGATAAGAGCATCTGCTAGCTAACGGACCAACATGTACAATGTAAATAAGAAACACCGAAATGACAAACAACAAGAGAAAGGTAGAATGTCACCATGCTTGCCCTTTGTCTACATAACATTTTCAAATGAGGTGAATGAGATATATTAATCGTTGGTGGCCATTGCGAATAAATATAATTGCATATTTGGTTAAGTACAGTTTAGATTTTATTTTCGCCCAGATAATACACAACTGTAGCAATACAGACCAAAACAAACACTTAGAAATGAAGAAAAAAACGCTTGAAAATATAAAGTGCATTTCAAACAAGTCATCATAATCATGATTAGGATGTGCATTTTCTGCCATCGTTAACATATAAAACAGATCTCTATATACCACGGAATTCCTCCATGCAAAGTTTTGAGTAAAATATGCCTGCAAAAAACCTCACATACAAATAAACAAGAGTTTATTATTCAAAATGTGCATGTATTTTCTCTTCACAGACCAGTTTTGACTAACTTATCTACTCCTGATGTTTCAATGATTATAATACGATAAAGACCACCTTAGTGATCAGGTTGATAACATGGGAAATATGACAAAATGTTATCTGGTTCCCTTTATATTTGAAGGTAGAACTAACAGTCACAGAATAACGCTAAAGAGCCACCCATCTCTGAACAGTTAGAGAATAACAAGAAGTGGAATGATTCATATAACAATAAGAATATATTGTAAACTACTGCAAACATTCAAGTTATCTACCAAAACAAGAGACAACTGTATATATTCAGTAGGGGCCAAATTCAGACTTGAGATAAGTAGTTAACATGGATTTAAGTCCACATTTCTTGACTTGAGTCCAAGTTAAGTGTTCTTATCTCAAGTCTGAATAGGCCACGGCCCTAGGCCTCTTCATTACAACAGCATCCCTAAAATATATCTTGCTATATGAAGTACCTTGACCTGTCGTTACAACAATATGTAGCTCTCAGATATGATGATAATAAACTCCATAATAGTATAAAATGAGATATTTATTTTGAATAGACTATGTTAAATTACATGGCATTATGATTATGATATGGAACAATGTTTTATATATATACAGTACCAGTGAAACGTTTGGACACACCTACTCATTCTAGGGCTTTTCTTTATTTTTACTATTTTCTACACTGTAGAATAATAGTGGAGACATCAAAACTATGAAATAACACATATGGAATCATGTAGTAACCAAAAAAGTTTTAAACAAATCAAAATATATTTTATATTTGAGATTCTTCAAAGTAGCCACCCTTTGCCTTGATGACAGCTTTGCACACTCTCGGCATTCTCTCAATCAGCTTCACCTGGAATGCTTTTCCAACCGTCTTGAAGGAGTTCCCACATATGCTGAGCACTTGTTGGCTGCTTTTCCTTCACTCTGCGGTCCAACTCATTCCAAACCATCTTAATTGGGTTGAGGTAGGGTGATTGTGGAGGCCAGGTCATCTGATGCAGCACTCCATCACTCTCCTTCTTGGTCAAATAGCCCTTACACAGCCTGTAGGTGTGTTAGATCATTCTCCTGTTGAAAAACAAATTATAGTCCCACTAAGTGCAAACCAGATGGGATGGCGTATCGCTGCAGAATGCTGTGGTAGCCATGCTGGTTAAATGTGCCTTGAATCCTAAATAAATCACTGACAGTGTCACCAACAAAGCACCCCTACACCATCACACCTCCTCCTCCATGCTTCATGGTGGGAACCACACATGCGGAGATCCTCCATTCACCTACTCTGCGTCTCACAAAGACATGGCCGTTGGAATTAAAAAATCCCAAATTTGGACTCATCTGACCAATGGACATATTTCCACCGGTCTAATGTCCACTGCTCGTGTTTCTTGGCCCAAGCAAGTCTCTTCTTCTTATTGGTGTATTTTGGTAGCGATTTCTTGGCAGGAACTCGACCATGAAGGCCTGATTCACAGAGTATCCTCTGAACAGTTGATGTTGAGATGCAATTTCTGAGGTGCAGTTAATTCTAATGAACGTATCCTCTGCAGCAGAGGTAACTCTGGGTCTTCCTTTCCTGTGGCAGTCCTCATGAGAGCCAGTTTCATCATAGCCTTTGATGGTTTTTGCGACTGCACTTGAAGAAACTGTCAAAGTTCTTGACATTTTTAGGATTGACTGACCTTCATGTCTTAAAGTCATGATGGACTGTCATTTCTCTTTGCTTATTTGATCTGTTCTTGCCATAATATGTAAGTGGTCTTTTACCAAATAGGGCTATCTTCTGTATACCACCCCTACCTTGTCACAACACAACTGATTGGCTCAAACACATTAAGAAGGAAAGAAATTCCACAAATTAACTTTTAACAAGGCACACCTGTTAATTCATTTGCATTCCAGGTGACTACCTCATGACGCTGTTTGAGAGAACACCAAGCGTGTGCAAAGCTGTCATCAAGGCAAAGGGTGGCTACTTTGAAGAATCTCAAATATAAAATATATTTTGATTTATTTAACACTTTTTGGTTACTACATGATTCCATATGTGTTATTTCATCGTTTTGATGTCTTCACTATTATTCTACAATGTAGTAAATAGTAAAAATAAAGAAAAACCCTGGAACGTGTTGGTGTGTCCAAACATTTGACTGGTACTGTATATATACACACACCATAAGGGGGCGGTATGGTCCAAGTTATAGGCTACAGTCAGAAAGTCACCTGAAAAGTAGCCAAGTAAGGTAGTACATAAAAGCTTGCATATCGTCACAAAATATTCTACCAGACTAATTCCAACATCTGATATTCTTCACCCGCTAACAAACATTTGCCAATCATTCGCATAAAGATTATGGGTGTTACATGTTTGATAGAGAAGATACATGAGAGAGCGAGAGATCATCATAATTTCACCATTGAAATAATGCACAGTGTATTATCTTAACACACATACAGTTGTAGTGCTCAACTTCCAGTGAATCCTACTGTGGTGAGTGAAACATGGATAGTCATATTACTATTTCACAACACAGACTAGCCTGATCCCAGATCTGTTTGTGATTTTGCCTACTCCATTGGAATTGTTGGCATGACAACTCCATACAGAGTTGGCTAAAAACAGACAGTTAAAATATCAGATACCTGACACCAGAATTAGGAAGGAATCCAATATGAAAATAAGGTTAATAGAAAAACAGATGGATAAAAGATAACAGCAAGTGAACATTTGACATCAAAGAATGAAAAACCTTATCCATCCATAAAGCCCTTAATATGCATTTTACATCTATTAAATATGCTACATCCATTTTCACCTACATCTTCTTCACCTTTTTGGTTCAAAACAAAACATGATGAGTGACAATTAGAACGTACGAATAGTAGAGCCATAGAATAAATACTTCAGTATAACAATAAGTATTTTTCAAGTCTTTACAGATATTTACAGTAATCTCCTTACCGTAGCTGTGCAGTCAGGATCAAGTAACAGATAATTTTATTCACAACAAAATACAATTATTCTAGTTTATCAATGTTATTCAAGTTTGGATTCTGTTCATTTCTATAGTTTCTGGCTTACTGAACCCATCCCTGAACTGGCACACACACACTCACACGGCCCAAATCATCCACCACAGGGGTATGGGATTTAAATCCATGAATATCAACTCCGCTTACACCAGTGTGTGTGTGTGTGTGTGTGTGTTGGGGCTGCAAGTAGTAGTCCTGTTCTGTAGAGATAAGCGCTCTGAGCTTCAGAACTGTCAGAGGAGCTTTACTCTTCTTTACCAAGGCACCAAATGCATCCTATTCCCTATATAGTGCACTACCACAGGGGCTCTGATCAAAAGTAGTGCACTTTATAGGGAATAGGATGCCATTTCGGACGCAATCCATGACACACAAATGTGCCATAGCCTTCAAGATTCACCCAGAACTAACTCAAGGTTGTTCCATTTCATCCTTCACTTACAGACATTCACTGACAGCATGCTATGCTAATCTGGCTATGCTAATCAACTGAGGACTTCAGTGGGTGTAGTGTTGGACCATCATTCTTTGTCATGGGCCTTACAGTAGTAACAGAAAACTACAGTAGTCATTGGTCCTGTGTGGCTCAGTCAAGGGCTGTGGGTTCGATTCCCACTGGGGTTACCCATACGAAAAATGTATCCATGCATGACTGTAAGTCGCTTGGGATGAAAGTGCCTTTCTAAAGATAAAATCTAGTGGCCGCGTCATTGTCTTTTACAGTAGTCATTTTGTCATTTACTTTTAAAAGACAAATCTACAGTGGCCGATTGGATTTTGTGTTTTGTTGTTGTTGCTGTCAAGGTTGTAATGGTTTGATTGTGCCTCAGCATACCCTCTGCTTGTGATAACGTTTATTTGAGTGAATTACAGAAACAGAAGTGATTGGTCGTTTAGTCGAGATAGAAAAACCGAGTAAGTAACTGGATTTGGTGTTTCACAGTATTCAGCATGTTTTGATCAGTAAAGCACTTTTCACTCCTTTTTATTCTAGAAACACACAAACTGTACCACGTGACATGCATTCATTTCACATACATACATACAGATCTGTTATAGATATCTAATAGTTCATAAAGTGGAGCGTTGTCTTAATATATACTAACTGTATAATAGAAAATGGCCGTAACAGCACCTTTACAATGGTTCTGCTCACTCATGGTTACAGATCAGTCAATACCATGTTGATATTCTCTTCTAGAACTGGAATGTTCCCTTAAGTGCTTGACATTGTGGAATTGTTCTAGAACTCTGAAAAGGCATCTCATTTCTCAATGCCCTCCTCTCTAAACTCCCTTCAGATAGAAGGGTTACAATTTGGGGGGGTTTCTACCTGTGTTCGCCTTATCAGGCTGAGGAACAGAGTTGGCTGGACTTTGGGCCACTGTGGTGCCACCGCCAACCATCCGGACTCCGAGTCCGGACGAAGCCTCAGACTTTCCTGCCGAGGCACCTTGCTTCTCCTCACCCGGCTTGAGCATGTCTTTCAGCTCCTTCCCCTTGGGCCCCTCCTGGGACTGGGACACCATTGACCCCTTTATAGGCCCCAGGACCAATTTAGCGGCACTGGTCAGCTGGGTGACAAAGCTGGTCTTGTCGCCGGGGGAAACAGGCCTGGACCTGCCCGGACAGAAGGAGGGTGCGCAGAGCGAGGGGGTGACGCCTGTGGGGGAGGGGGAGGGGGATGGAGAGTGTTCTTCCACTACCTCCAGCCGACATTTATCCTCCCAGTCCAGGGTCCCTCGGTAGCAGTTGACAGGCCCCAGGCCCTGCCTCACCTTGCCCAGGGAGAGGGGTTGTCCGTGGGGTGGAACAGCCGGAGCCAGGGCCCTGGCTGGAGGTTTGGGGCTTTTGGGGCTTCTCAACCCCAGTTCTGAAGTTCTTGGAGAGCCATTGTTCTCGGCTCCATTCTTTCTCAGGCTCTCTCCTACTATTCCTGATGGATTACTACTAGCCTTGAACATACCTTTAGACCCTGACGTAATTGATGATCCACCCATACCCATGCCTCTGTCTGGACTAGTGCCTCTCCCTAGAGGGCCCCCACAGGGCATGCTGGGCCTTGGAGGAGGAGGAGGAGGACACACCTTGTTGTCTCCATTTAGCTTTGGTTCCGTTCTGTCCTCTCCGTAATTCTCCTGGGAGTCTTGGCTGAGAGGGCTTGTACTCACGGCTGTTCGGAGGCTCTGTTGTTTGATAGACATGTTTGTCTGACGCTGGCTCTTCTCTGCTCCTTCTGGATGGCCCCTAAAGATACCTGGTGACCCAGTGGGAGTAATGGGACTTGTAGTTTTGATGGACTCCAGATTTGGCGATTGGCTGGATTGGGCTCTGTAGGTGGGGCTACTCTGAGGGCTAAAGGTATGCTCACTGGTTGAGGGTTTTCTAGCTATTGATTGGTGATTATCTGTTGTGGCTCCTCCTCCTCGGTTAGGTGACCTCTCTGGGACGGTTGTTGTCCTGTTGCTATAAGCCATAATGATCTCTCCCACCCTCTCCCTCGATCTTTCTCTTTCCCTCTCTCTCTTCCTCTCTCTCTCTCTTTCCCTCTCCCTACCAGCCAGCAGTGTATCCCTACTCAGCGGCGACTCCTGCCTCCCTAACTTCCTCATCGGCTTGAGCACCCCAGTCTCGGGTGTCGTGGTAGTTGCCCCAGTAGATGAACCCTGGGAGCCCGGGGCGGAGGGCAGCAGTGGGGGGTTCGGAGGTGGTAGATTCTCCCCTTCCGTCTCCAACAAACTCTGGAGCCCCAGCTCACAACAGTGGAACTGGTCCTTGCGGTACAAGTCAGAGTGCTGGACCTAGGATAGGATAGGATAAACTTTTATTTAGGGGGAAATTGTCTTAGACACATAATGATGCTGTATACAGTAGGTCTACTAAAAAAGGCTCAAGTTCTTTTAATTCCCAATGTGTTGTTTTAACTGTATTTAAATGTCTTTCCCGTGTATACCTAAACTAATAAATGAGATGAAAATACTAAATCAACACTATACTGTACATTACAAACTGGACACATTCATAATACACACATAGCACACGTTACCTATGTGTCACACCTCTAATACACATCTCAGACCGCCACATTCACAATACCTCCAGGCTGTGTTTCCTCAGAGGCCCTCCCACCCCACCACTCGACGACTGGGAATGAGACAGTGGCGAGGTGAGCTTCTCTGCCGACTGGACCCTCTTGAGGAGTGGGGAACGGGGCGGCTCGGCGGACTTGGGCCTGGGGCGGACCACGGGTGGTGATGAGTGGAGCTTTGCCCCGGCAGGGAAGGTCTGGGTGGTGTTGGAGCTACCGATGGTGTGGCCCGGGAGTGGGGGAGGGGAGGACTGGGTGGGGGATGGTGTGTGGGCTAAGGGGGAGAGGGGGATGTTGCCGGCGGACTTGCAGCGGGCCGAGCGGTACTGGCGGTGGAGCTTGGGGGAGAGGCCGTGCAGGGAGCTGGGGCGCATGTGCTGGGAGGCGGCAGGGGAGTTGGGGGTGCTGGAGGCAGGAGAGCTGCTCTGAGAGGACACACCTGGGGGGAGGAAAGAGAAAGACAAGAGAGGTTACAGTGAAGATAAAGAGAAAAAAGAGAGGAGTAGAGAAAGAGAGACAAGAAGAGAGAAGATAGAAAAGAGAAAGGTGAGAGAGGAAGAGGGAAAAACAGATTCTTCAGTTACAAAGTAATAATCAGTTCAGCCACAACTGGTATTACAATGTTGGATTCAGCTTGCCTGGTGCAATGGAACCAAAACTGGTTCCCAAACCCTGTCCATCTGACACCCATCTGACAATCTCAAACACTCTATTTACTTCAAAGAAAACAAATACTATTAGGAACCCTGAGGCGTATACTACAAAGCGGGATCAATGAGTTAGCCAGCTAACTTCCATAAACAACCAGAAATAACTATTGATTTTCTAGTTCATCAAGAAAGCTAAACTTCGATATGTGGTTTTGGTTGTTGAGTCAATTAGACCACGCACATTTCAAGCTTATCTTTCAATTTTTTTTATTTCAGAATAGTTAGGCAAGTTAGCTGGCTAACTCATTGATGCTGCTTTGTAGTGTACCCCTCAGGTCTGTTACTCACCCAGGTAGGAGGACTCAGGTGTGGACCTGTATCCCTGCTGTGTTGGGGAGCGGGCTGACAGGTTGTGGGAGGGAGAACCTGGTAGACTGTCACTGGACGACAGAGAGCGGTTCAGAGAGGACAGGCTGCGGCTGGTGTGGAGCAGGTTGGACTGTTTAGTGATCTTCCTGAACAGGGAGCTATGCTTCTTACTGTAGGGAGGAGAGAGGGAGGAGGGGGACAGAGGGATAGGGGATGGAGTAGGAGAGCGTAGTAACGAAGCGTTTTCATTAAAAAAAATGTTTCGCAATGTATAACATGGAGAGATACTGAAACGCATTAGCAGACTGCTAAATAAATACTTGTAACTGTTCTTCTCCATGTTACAGCATACATGATAACACAGCTACTGTCAATGAGAGCACCATACTACTGTACCTCTCTTGTCCCTCTTTGCCGAAGGGCCTCTTATTGCGTCGGGCCATCTTGCACTTGTAGTTGGACTTGCGTGCCGGACCCACCTTGATGGAGGTGTTCTCAAACGGTGTGGTGGTCACTGTCACCTTGTTGCCACTCTGCAGGGGCACACAGAATGATGATGAGCCATGTCTATGTGACTGACTGGGGTTTGATCACAGGTTTTCTGCATGCCACAAGTCTAGGTTAGCCTGCTGAGCTAAAGCCTGGGCACTGGCTCAGGGAGCCAACGCTAGTATGCAGGCAAGTGACTCATCATATGAGCATGGTCACAGAACGACCTCCTTCACATCTACATTGACGAATAACACCCTTACTCATAGCTTAAGAGACCAACACAGAGCATGGATGTTACGCAAACCTACGAATATGTAGAACCCAGTCTCTTCTTCCATCATACCTTTAGAATGAGTTCCACCACTTCCGTGTGGACCAATCCGTGGACAGACTCCCCATTCACATGGGTGATGAGGTCACCAGCATACAGTCCTGCTTCCTGGGCGGGGCCTCCATCCTCCACGTGCTGCCATTGGACGAGGATACATTGTCAATCAATAAATAGGATAGTGTACACCTTTCAAGTTAATTAATTAATTAATCCACCCCTCCCCCTTCTCCTCCCCCTCTCCTCACCCAGATGATGTGATGGACACTGTAAACATCCGTATCTCCCATGTAGACCCGTATCGCCCTGAGGGTAAATCCGTACTTCTTCCCTGAGCGGTGGATGGTGATGGGAGAGCGCAGCACGCTGACGGCGGGGGCCGGACAGTAGTCACGGCTGGGTGACGAGTCCCGGGAGGAGGGGTTGGAGGACAGGGAGCGGGGGGACATGGGGCTGGCCAAGGGGGAGCTGTGACTGTGGACGTACTGGTCTACTGTGGTGGGGGGGGGGATGTTAGGGACAGAAGTAATGGGAAAGGGGAAAGATGAAGGGATGACAAATTGGGAGAATGGAATAGTGATTGTGGGTAAGAAAAATAGTAAGAAAGGTTTTAGGCATAGAGATACACATATTACAATGTACTATTTCATCATGTGGTTTGAAGCATGCTGTGTAAACTCAGCATTAGAGTAACATCCCAGCTCACAGCATCCTCTAGTGGCAGGAGGCCATAGTGATTAATTGACTGCCTGATTAAATGTATTTGATTATTAAAATACATATAAAGCTACTCAAGCCAGTGACAACACATACAAATTCAGCATAGTTACCTGCAGGTATGATGACAGACAGGGCTGTGGCCGAGGCTGACTTGATAACCTTGTTGCCAGGCCGTGAGTTCCTCTTCTCCCCTGTGTCTCCTGACATCTGCTGGTGTCTCGCCCTGCGGAGGACCAGGTCATTCGTGGCCCGGGGGCCCAGGGGGTCATACACAGGTCCTGCCCCCAGCTCCCTATTGGCTGATGTAGGTCCAGGAGTAGTGGAGGGGGTGGGCGTGGCTCCCAGAGTCTCGCCTGGCCTTGGTGGTTTCTCTGTTGGCGGAAACAAATATTACTCTCCAGTCTCAAGTATATTGTTGGACCTTAGCTAATGTCCTCTCTTGGCTTACTTACAATCTATACACATCATCAATTTCTACTGACTTTTCAATTGTCACCTCACCTGATAAAATCACCAGTTTGTCAGGTGACAATACAAGTGAAACAAACCTCTACCACCCCGTAATCTCTGTCTCTGTCTCTGTGTCTCTCTCTCTATGTCTCTCTCTCTGTCTCTCTCTCTCTCTCTCTCACCTCCTACATGTTCCTCTGTTGGGTCAGGGGTGGTGCTGGGGGTGGAGGGGGGTGTGGAGGGAACGGAGGCCACCTCCAGTGAAGTCCCCCTAGCCTTGACAGGGGGCTGGCGTGTCAGGGGGTCTGGGTTGTCCTCCTGCTGTGAGGCGAAGCGATGCGTGTCCATGAGGGCGGAGAAACGGCGCCGGGCCCCGAGGGGAGGGCTGGAGTCACCGTCCATGTAGAGGGACTCAGAACCGGACAGACGCTTCCTTTGAGGGGCCAGGAGAAGAGGCTATTTTTCCCAATGCTAAGGGACTTTTATTTTGAAAACTTCTTTAAACTGATGTTGAATCAATGTGTTGTGAATGTTGGTATAAAGGTGTCATGACTTGTACACATTTCATGAATGCCTATGTATACCCCCTTAAAGTTAGTGTAAACATCTCTCTGTTTGGATGATTTAATGGCTGCTACCACCGTCTTAGGTTCTGACACTTCTCCAACACAGGAGCTCAGCGTGAGAGTTCACACAATCACACTCGCTAGAGTCAATTATGGACCGTGGATCTCACTTCTATAAACAAATCTGTGTATGAAACTCAGACATGAAATCCCCCCCCCCATATCTCTCGCTCTCAACCCACCACACTCACATCTCAGGTGATCCGGTCCTCCAGCTCTTGTCCCTGATAGGGAAGCTTCCCAGACTCTCTCTCTTCCCCTTGTTGTCCTCCCGGGAGCCCTTGTGTTCCCGTCGAGTCACTGAGGGGGCCTTCTGCTCCAACTGGGACAGGTGCTCCATGCTGCTGTACACCTGCAGATGGGCCATGGAGAGAAAGTCCAAATCTGAGCCACACTGCTGATTCTAGGTCAGCACTCCTACTCTGAAACACTTTATGAATACATGGTCTGAACATAAAGAAAGGAAGCAAGTTGGTTAAAACACTCATCATCACTACCCTTAGCCTTAAGCCAAACATAGAACATGATAGTCAGTTACATACTGTAGATAGAAAGATTGCGGAGCTAATTAACTTACAACAACTGCATTTAAATAAGGATAGGCTAGAATCAACTACTTTACATGTAATACAAAGTAGGTGGGTGTTTCAGCTAATACACACACACGCACGCACGCACACTCGCACACACACACGGCAAGGTCTCGTAAATGAGCTGTGAGTATGCTGGTGTGTGTGGGAGACCAGCTTAACAACATGAACAGTGCATTAAAACAAGGCTAAAGAGTATTCAGCACCATGGTAACTGAAGCAGTGGCAATAACATGAGCTGTACTGTGATATGTACATTGGCTTCTAAATCCAAACTACTGTAATAAATCAAATCACATTTTACTACAGTTGTAGACTAACAGGGAAATGCTTACTTACGGATCTTTTTCCAACAATGCAGTTCAAGATAAAGATACAAAATAATATAAAAAATGTAAATAGTGACATGAGGAATAAATACACAGTGAATAATGAATAACAATAATGAGTCAAAATAACATGTCTATATACAGGGAGTAGCAGCAGCGAGTCGATGTGCAGGGGTACAAGGTAACTGAGGTAGATATGTACATATAGGTAGGGGTAAAGTGACTAGGCAACAGGATAGATAATAGACAGTAGCAGCAGCTTATGTGTAAAAGTGTGTGTGTGTGTGTGTGTGTGTATGTGTAAACGTGTGTGTGCGGCGTCAGTATGCATGTGTGTGCATCTTATGAGTGTGTGGGTGTATGTAGTAACGTGTGTATGTGTGTGGTGGGGTGTCAGTTTAAGTCAGTGGAGGCTCCTCAGAGGAGGCGGAGGACCATCATCCTCAGTGAATTTCTGAAAAATGTAAATAGTGAAACATTTAAAAAGTTATCCTTTTTAGATAAAATTATACTAAATATATATTTACGTCACCAAATAATTGATTAAAACACACTGTTCTGCAATAAAGTTCTACAGTAACCTCAACAGCACTCTTAGGATAGCACCATGGTGTAGCCGGAGGACGGCTAGTTTCGTCCTCCTCTGGGTACATTGACTTCCATAGACTTACACAGTAATTATGACAACTTACGGAGGATATCCTACAACCTATCAGAGTTCTTGCAGCATGAACTGACATGGAGTGCACCCAATCAAAGGATCAGAGAACGAATCTAGTACTGAAAGCAGAAGCTACAGCTACCTAGCACTTCAGTGCCTAAATTGTGTTGAGTAGTTGACTCAAAGAGAGAGAAAGACAATAGTTCAACAGCAAAATAGTTTAACCTACTCAAAAACCTGGCTCAAACAGAAAGGGATGCTATATTAGCTAGCTGGCTATGGCTAGCCAACACTGGAACTCTCCAAGTCAAGGTAAGCTTTTGGTTATATGAATTTATTGCCACCAGGGCCCACCGGTGTAACTGCTAACTGCTTGCTGACTATGCACTGTGCTGTATGATTGTAGCAGGTTTATATTAACGCATTAGTTCTAGTAGCTATGTTGACTATGATGTTAGCTAATATGGGGACAAAGATGTAGACTGTGTGTAGCAGTTAGCGGTTATGATATTAAGGTTTGGCTTGGAAAGGTTTTTTCACCTGATCACAGACAGCTGATGTGTTATGCACTGTTGTCTACAAGCGAAGGGAAAAGGTGAGAGGAGGAGAGCGCGTAGATGCTAGAAGGAATTAACGAGCAAAGTAATCATGCTGTTTGTATGTGGCTGCTATGAAAGTGAACTGTGTTTGCGTGTGATCAAGGGTGTATTAATTCTGCCGATTCTGTTGAAAAACCTTTCTTCAACTGTAACGTCCTGACCAGAGTTATTATGTGTTTTGCTTGTTTAGTGTTGGTCAGGACGTGAGCTGGGTGGGAATTCTATGTTGTGTGTCTAGTTTGTCTGTTTCTGTGTCCAGCCTAATATGGTTCTCAATCAGAGGCAGCTGGTAATCGTTGTCCCTGATTGAGAATCATATATAGGAGGCTTGTTTGGTGTTGGGATTTTGTGGGTGATTGTTTCCTGTCTCTGTGTTTGTGTTCTGCACCAGATAGGACTGTCTCGGCTTTCACGTTTGTTGTTTTTGTATTGTTGTAAGTGTTCACCGTTTATTGTCAAATTAAACATGTTGAACACTAACCGCGCTGCATTTTGGTCCTCTCCTTCATCCCAGGAAGAAAGTCGTTACATCAACAGAACGAAACGGGAATAAACATACCTTTATTTGCCCAATAGAAACTGTCGTTTGCAACTGCTGGACTAATGATTACACCCTAAATCAGCTAGATGCAGGCAAGAGAGTGCAAGGCGGTATTGAATGTGTCACTGTCTGTCAACTTGACTACTCACATTTTTCTCTCGACCTGTTGTAAACTTTCATTCATAGGCTAGGTTGTAGCAACTTCCTGATGGGTATAGAGAAAATGTATCATGTAGTAGCCTAAACCTATCGATGTTACATTGAACTGGTTGAATGGAATATGAAGGACAGTCATCCAATATGCTGTAAAATAAATAAGGCCATGCCTCATCTTAAATGGCACCGATCGCCACTGGTGTAAATATCTGTGAGTCTGTGTGTAGAGTCCAGTGTGTGTGCATAGAGTCAGTGCAAGAGATGGTCAATGCAGGTAGTCCGGGTAGCCATTTGATGACCTATTTAGCAGGCTTGTTTAGCAGTATTATGGCTTGGGGGTAGAAGCTGTTCAGGGTCCTGTTGGTTCCTGACTTGGTGCCTCGGTACCACTTGTGCGGTAGCAGAGAGAACAGTCTATGACTTGGGTGGCTGGAGTCTTTGACAATTTTTTGGGCCTTCCTCTAGCACCACCTATATACAGGTCCTGGATGGCAGGGAGCTCGGCCCCAGTACTCACCACCCTCTGTAGCACCTTGTGGTCGGGTGCCTTGCAGTTGCCGTACCAAGTGGTGATGCAGCCACCTGCATCACCACTTGTGCTCTCTCTCTGTGTGTGTGTGTGTGTTTGTGAAACATGCATCCATGTGTATGCTTTGAGACCAGCAGGCAGTGTTCTAGACTCTAATCAGGTCTCTCCATCAATGTACTGCTACTGTAATAGAGCCCTTAGCCCTGTCCATTTATACAAGAGACCCTTCACACACGCACACACACACACAGCCCTACTCATTCCCACAAGAGACCCTTCATTAGTCCCCACCCGTACATGAGAACAGAGAGGAGGAGGAAGGGACAGGTGAAGGACAAAAGGAGGGCAGCAGAGAGAGAGAGATAATATAGAAGGAAAGATGGTGTAACGACAGAATGACAGGATAATAGGGATTCAAACTATGAGGAGGGAGAAAAAGAGAAGGGATAAAGAGAGAGTGAGGGAGAGAGAGAGAGAGCCAGGATGAAAAATGAGATGGGATAGCTAGAAGACACCGTTAAGTAAGGGGAGATGAAGAGAGAAAATGACCTTGCTGAAGTGAGGGCAGCCAGAGGAGTGTGTGTGGCACGTGTGTGTGTGCAGGGTTGGGTATGTTCCTTTTTAAATGTAATCCACTACAGTTACTAGTTACCTAGAGTGGGAGGTAGCCTAACGGTTACAGTGTTTGGCCGGTAACTGAAAGATCACTGGTTCGAAGAGCCGACAAGGTAAGAAATGGCTGGCCCTTGAACTTAACTCTAATTTGCTCAAGGGAAGCCGTACTTCTATGGCTGACCCTGTAAAACAACACATTTCACTGCACCTATCTGGTGTATGTGACAATATAAAAAAGTATGTTTACCTGTCCAAATTGGAATCTGTAACGTAACTTTTGGATTGCCCAAACTCAGTAACATAATCTTTCAGTTACTTTCCCCTTAAGAGACATTAGAAGACAAAAATGATCCATCAACCACATTTGGTGTGTCATCATAGTGGTCTCTGACTTGTGGTCAGACTCTCTCAGGTGGAACAAACTTAAACTTGCGCCTTTTTTCAATGCTGAATTGAATGTCATTGAGAAAACAGAAAGATGTCATAATGGATATTTTTTTCCAGCAAACATCCTTTCTGAATTTAAAAGTAATCCAAGAAGTAATCATCTAGTTTGTCTAAAGTATCTTTAATCTGTTAGTGTTTTGTAACGTAATCAGTTACTCCCCAACCATATGTGTGTGTGTATGTGTGTGTGTGTGTGTGTGTGTGTGTATGTGTGTGTGTATGTGTGTCTGTGTACCTTGCTGAAGCGAGGGGAGCAGGAGGAGAACTGCCTGATCTCAACAGGCTCATCATCATCGTTGGTGTCATCCTCATCGTACGCATTGATGTGGTGATAACGATCTGAACGGGCTGAGGGAGGACAGGAGAAGAGAGAGAGAAACAGAGAGAGAGAGAGAGACAGATGGCGAGAAAGAGAGATTGAGAGAAAGAGAGATGGAGAGAAACAGAGAGAAAGAGAGATGGAGAGAAACAGAGAGAAAGAGAGAGCGAGAGAGAGATGTAACATCTTAGTCTTCATAAATAATTTAACGGCCCTAGCCTTGGCGTTCTCTCCTCTGCTTACACTTTTCAAAGTCGCTGCAAAATGCTGCAACACTTTGGGAGAACCGCTCTCTGGCTTGGCTGAGTTTTACCATGAGATAACCCCTATCAAAGATCAAAGACTCACTTGCTTTACACATGGAGCCCAATTCTGATCTTTTTCCAATTATATGTATTTTGATCAATCAGATAAGTTTTTGGCCAATTGGGAAAAATATCAGAATTGGGCTGCCTGTGTAAATGCAGCCAGTGTGCTTGATTGGCATTAAATACACAGGTAACGGCACTCACTGTCGAAGTAGCTGGTGTCCTCTTCTGACTCCAGGTGAGGTATGAACTCTGCCTTCTGTCTCAGTAGACTGTTCCAGTCCAGGTCAGAGAAGAACGAGTGCTGCTTTACCTCAAACGCTCCCCCTGGGGGCACGGAGGAATAATACCAACAACAAGATCAGCTCTGAGAATGTAGGCCTCGGAAGAGCATATGGCTCTGGGCCATGGTAGTTGGAGTAATACATAAACAAAGGTTAAAATGTGAATAATTATGGCATGATTCATTACACACAGTAAGCAGGAATATTTTCTGACTCATATCAGACCTAGGGAGAGTAGCCTGCTGCGTGCCAGACTGTTGTTATTATCATTTTCAAAATAAATGTACCCCCCTTTTCGATCTTGTCTCATCGCTGCAACTCCCCAATGGACTCGGCAGAGGTGAAGGTGGAGTCATGTGTCCTCCGAAACATGACCTGCCTAAACATGACCTGCCTAAACATGACCTGCCTAACCGCGCTCCTTAACACCCGCCAGCTTAACCCGGAAGCCAGCCGCACCAATGTGTCGGAGGAAACACCGTTCAACTGGCGACCAGGGTCAGCCTGCAGGCACCCGGGCTGCCACAAGGAGGTGCTACAGCACGGTGAGCCAAGTAAAGCACCCCCAGGCAAAGCCTCCCCTAACCTGGACGACGCTGGGCCAATTGTGTGCCGTCCTATGGGACTCCCGGCCAAGGCCAGTTGTGGCACAGCCTGGGAATGAACCCGGTATGATTATGACAGTAGACGACAGCAGAAACAGGAGGAACATTCTTAAATTCTAGCACATTGGTTCAGAAACTTGGTGTCGGGAGCGACCAAGTTGAAATTAGGTCCCCTGAGAAAATCTTCAAATGGGTATAGAATACAAGCTAAACTTTTAGTGTCAACTAAGGACCTTTTGCCGTGTGCAGAACAAGTTTGAGAAGCCCTGGTGTAGTACCTGTACCCAGCCTCATCAGTGGATTGGTCTGTAGCAGGGTTGATATCAGTCCCTGGGCATCAGCAGGCAGGACCTCATCTCCATCAGGCCACACTATGTCATCTGAGAGAGACAACAGTGCCAGTTACAGAGAGAATGAACAGCAAGGATTTGGAACCGGACCAACATCGAGTCAGGTACAAGTTAGTACACAGACAGAGGCCTTGGAGTCAACAGTCACCTACAGCAGTGGTTTTTAAACCTCTCCTCAGGGACCCCCAGTCGTTCATTTGATCTATTCCAGAGCTAGCACACCTGATTCAACTTGTGAATTGTCTGGGGGATCCCCGAGGGGAGCTTTGAAAACCCCTGACATACAGCACAGAACAAGAGGCACTGGGGGGGATTCAAAAAGGTGCAGACACAGAGGAAAGGCCACCCCTCATGTCTCAATCACCTGTGATGACCTGTCCAAAGAGCTCCTCAGGCGTGTCTCCAAAGAAGGGCACACAGCCCACCAGAAACTCATAGAGGATGATGCCCATGGCCCACCAGTCCACCGGCTTCCCGTAGCCTTGTCTCAGGATCACCTCCGGGGCTATGTACTCTGGGGTGCCACACACCTGGGACAGGGAGAGAGATCCACCAATCACAAGTCTCGATCACGCTCCTTGCCTCTATTTTCCTCTCACCTACATGTACCGGATGCAATGGAGTAGTCCCAAAAGTGCAAAACCTGCCCATCTGCCACTCCAGGCAGGCTCAATAAAAATAAAGGACAACAACAAACACTATTTGAACCCAGGTCTGGCCTGCGTAGCTATCTGCAAGCCCAAGAGCTTGAATATTCTTCCATCTGTCTCTGACAGAAGTACTGTACAGTAATCACGAATCAAGGACCCAGATTGTATAATGCTGATAATCAGAATTCTATTTCTAATTGGTACTGTTGCTGTACACTGTTGAGGCAGCAGGGGCCTAGTTCATTACAGCTGAGTGAATAACCAATGCCCTCTAATCAAGAGTCTGCACAGACCACAACGTGAAAGGATCTTCATCTATTTCATGTGCAGATGATGTGTGTTCATTAGAACCCATTAAAAAGCATGAGCTGGTGTACACCCCAAAGTTGGTAGAGTTGCTGACTAACGGCGAGTAACTGTAGGCTGAAAAAATGTAATAAAGAGATTTGCACACTCTACATACAAGCTCCCAGTAATTTATTGGGTAAACCACCAACCTTTCAGCATCACTGTGCCTTCTTCAGGGTCATGTCATGAATGCTTGAACCAGGTTATGTAAACAAACACTGCAATTAGTGCAACCAATGACAATAGTGAGGGGTGTGTCATAGTTACTATGGTGATAAGAATGAAAACATGTTTTACCTTAAAAGACAATAGTTTACAGCATGTTGAATATATGAGGCTATTGTTATCATTTTGCAACATAATTAGATATTGTGCATAGTAATAGCATCAACATACATTATTATTTTATTTAATACACATATTTAATTGTTTCCATTTCCTTTCATTTTTGTTACATGTCATCTTTTGGTTCAACAGTAATGCACTATAAGCTTCATCAATAACGGCAACATTTTGGGTGCACGCTGATACGCTGTAGAGCACAGGAGGTTGGTGGCACCTTAATTGGGGAGGACATGTTCGTGGTAATGACTGGAACAGAATAGGTGGAATGGTATCAAATACATCAAATGTCCATGCAATGTCCATGCTAAAGCAGGATATATCCATCTAGAGTCCTCTTTCTACCTCTATATGAAACAACACAGCATTCAGTCTGGTTTAACCAGGCTAGATGCCCTACCGCTGGAGAAGACACTGTATTGCTGCTGGCCTAACAGCCTCATTTATTAATATGGGGAGTTAAATTCAAAAACTGCGTAAACAACAAACTGTAATTGCAAAATAAATAGGGACCAGAATTGTATTTATTTAGAGAAATGATGATGATTCAGTCTGTTTGGGAAACATTATTTGTGACTGTGTGTATTCCTCTTGCTTGGCAAATGATGCGTTTTTGCAAGGTTATTTTGAGATTCTTAATCCGTTGATGCATGAGGCAAGTCAAGGTATCCTGAATTCAACTCACTCACGCAACTGTCATGACTGCAGGCTATCTACAGACTTTCTAACATACTGTATGTGATTGGCTCTTCATTGAGAAGTTGGCTGTACACTACCTCTCACAATATGATTAATTGTTTGTTTGATTAGCTGAGTGACTAACTGATCATGACTGACCGATTGACTAACTGACTGATTGATTGACTGACCAATCATTCGATTTACCTGTTTGTCCAGGAACTCGCGTGCGTCCTTCTCGATGTGTCCCTCGTACAGGTTGGTGGTGAGGCTCATCAGACCCATCTTAGACAGGCCAAAGTCGGTCAGCTTGATGTGGCCCATAGAGGTGATCAGAAGACTGGTGGAAACAGGAACAACACATGGGCTGTTAGATATCAACTGCACAGCAAACCCCAGGAACAGCCATGATTCCATTCCAGCCATTACAATGAGCCCATCCTCCTATAGCTCCTCCCACCAGTATGTATGACCAATAGGAGCCTGTAGATAGTATTCCTAGAACCTTTCACAGTACACACATTTTGGCTTAATATTTTTAGAGGGTGTCCCAAATTTTCCTAAGAAATTACATTTATGGTGAATATTGTATGGTGAGAAAGCAACTTAAGACCTCCCATCCACCAGGGGAGTGTCAGGGTGTCAGTGCAACCCACTCACTTGTCAGGCTTGAGGTCTCGGTGCACTATGCCATAGTTGTGTAGGTACTCCAGTGCCAGCACGGTCTCTGCAAAGTACATTTTGGTGAGTTCCACGGGCAGCGCCCCGATGTTCTTCAGCAGAGTGGCACAGTCTCCCCCTATAGGAACACAACATGGCTGGTTAGACACAGTCTCCCCCTATAGGAACACAACATGGCTGGTTAGACACAGTCTCCCCCTATAGGAACACAACATGATTGGTTAGACACAGTCTCCCTCTATAGCACATATGTCAGAGTCAAGGCCCGCAGGCCACATCCGGCCCGCGAGAAGGTTTTTTACGGCCCCTGGGATGATCTTGATTTATTATTAGAACCGGCCCGCAGACCGCAGCAAGCCGGCAGCCCGCAGATCTTTTACACGCACCAATACTACATTTCCCACAATGCAACGGTGACGCACCGAGCAGTAGGCTGCTTCATTTCAATATTTATTGGCACAGCAGTCGTCAGCATCACAGTAAAATTAACTTTCAGATACCCATCAAAAATGGCAAAACGGAAGGTGGACACTGAGAACCGGGGGTTTCAAACAAGGTGGGAGTCGGAGTATATGTTCACGGAGGTAGCTGGAAAACCTGTGTGTCTTCTGTGTGGAGAAAGTGTGGCGGTACTGAAAGAGTATAATCTGAGACGACATTATGAAACGAAACACGCGGACAAAAACAAGAATATGGACATGGAACAAAGGCTACAAAAGGCAGAGGAATTAAAACGAGGCCTCAAATCTCGACAGGCTCTGTTCAAAAAAGCCAAATCACAAGGCCAGGCTGCTGTCAAGGCCAGTTTTATTTTGGCAGAAGAGATCGCTAAATCAGCCCGGCCATTTACGGAGGGGGATTTCATCAAAAACTGCATGATTAAAGTTTGTGACGAAGTTTGCCCAGAAAAAAGGCAACTCTTTTTAAATGTGAGTCTGAGCAGAAACACCATTGCCGAGAGAGTAGACCAGTTGTCCATCAATCTAAAAGAGCAGCTTGTGAAAAAGGGAAAAGATTTCATTGCATATTCCTTGGCTGTGGATGAGAGCACCGACATTTCTGACATTGCCCAGTTGTCAATTTTCATCCGCGGAGTGGACTCCAGCCTAAGCGTGACAGAGGAGTTTTTGGCTTTACGTCCTATGCATGGCACAACTACGGGGCATGATTTGTATGAAGAGGTGTCAAGATGTGTAAATGAGATGGAGCTGCCTTGGGAAAAACTTGTGGGTTTGACAACCGACGGAGCACCTGCGATGTGTGGACACAGGAGCGGACTGGTGGCGAAGATACGGGAAAAGATGCAAGAGGAAAACGCGACAGGTGAGCTGACAGCTTATCATTGTATCATACACCAGGAAGCGTTGTGCGGTAAAGCCTTGAAAATGGAGCATGTAATGAGCATCATCACGCGCACAGTTAACTTTATCAGAGCCAAAGGTTTGAATCACCGCCAGTTCAAGGCATTTCTGACGGAGTTAGAAACGGAGCATGGTGATTTGCCTTATCACACAGAGGTGCGATGGCTAAGCCAGGGAAAGGTGCTTCAAAGATGTTTCGAGCTTCGTGAGGAGATTTGTCTGTTCTTGGACAGCAAAGGGAAAGACACAACACAACTCCGAGACGAAATGTTTCTGTGTGAAATGGCTTTTCTGTGTGACATTACGAGTCATCTGAATGCAATGAACTTGCAGCTGCAGGGTCGGGATCATGTCATCTCTGATATGTACAGTACAGTGAAGGCATTTAAAACCAAACTGACTCTGTGGGAGACGCAGATGCGGAAAGAAAATTTGAGCCACTTTCCCAGCTGCCAGACCATGAAAGAGAAGCTCTCTACCAGTGCGTTCCCGAGCGCACAGTTGGCTGATAAAATAGGTATGCTTGCCGCTGACTTTCGACGCCGATTTGCTGACTTTGAAGCACAAAAAAGCAGGTTGGAACTGCTCGGTAACCCATTTGCTGTTGACGTGGAAAGCTCACCACCAAACCTCCAAATGGAGTTGATTGACCTCCAATGCAATGATGCACTGAGGGCAAAATATGCGGCAGTGGGTGCTGCGGAGTTCGCCCGTTTCCTCCCCGACACAATGCCCCAGCTGCGCATCCAGGCTGCTCAAACGTTGTCTATGTTTGGCAGCACATACCTGTGTGAACAACTGTTTTCTTTGATGAACCTGAACAAAACATCACACAGAAGTCGACTTACTGCTGAACACCTCCACTCAATTCTGAGGATTTCCTCAGCTCAGAGCCTTACCCCGAACATTGATGAACTTGTGGAAAAGATGGGACACCACCAAGTATCACCCTCAACCTCAAACAAGTGAACATTACTGTGCAATCACATATTTAGAGTTTTTACTCAGTTCAAGTTTAAAAGTTAAAGTTTAATATTTGTTTTCACTGCATGTTACTTCTCCTTAAACAAAGTGTTGTTTTTGATTAATAGATTTTTGCACTTTATTTTATTGTATTTCAATCCAATTATATTTTAAAAATATTTCAGTTGAGTGGATGATAGAAAATTGCTATTATTGTTTTTTTCTTTGAAGTAAATTTAGCCCACTTTTGCTAAAATAGAAAATATAGGCTACTGATGGTGCCTTGAATACCGGTTTCTTTCATTTAATGTTCATGTTATGGGGATTTTTATATAAAGGAAATTTGTCTTTTGTGTCTGTTGAAAATTAAAGATTACTGACAGAGCCATAAGAAAATATTGCTTTATTTATCTGATCATATTGGAATATATTTGTTAGGTTTTCAGTAGGTTCAATTAGGTTCACTAGACTATATGCGTCATTTAAAATTTTTTCAATGAACATTCGAACAGTCCGGCCCTCGGCTTGTAGCTAAATTTTTTATTTGGCCCTCCGTCCATTTGACTTTGACACCCCTGCTCTATAGGAACACAACATGATTGGTTAGACACAGTCTCCCCCTATAGGAACACAACATGGCTGGTTAGACACAGTCTCCCCCTATAGGAACACACCATAGTTGGTTAGGCACAGTCTCCCCCTATAGGAACACAACATGGTTGGTCTCCCCCTATAGGAACACAACATGGTTGGTTAGACACAGTCTCCCCCTATAGGAACACAACATGGTTGGTTAGACACAGTCTCCCCCTAAAGGAACACAACATGGTTGGTTAGACACAGTCTCCCCCTATAGGAACACACCATGGTTGGTTAGACACAGTCTCCCCCTATAGGAACACCACATGGTTGGTTAGGCACAGTCTCCCCCTATAGGAACACAACATGGCTGGTTAGACACAGTCTCCCCCTATAGGAACACAACATGGTTGGTTAGACACAGTCTCCCCCTATAGGAACACAACATGGTTGGTTAGACACAGTCTCCCCCTATAGGAACACACCATGGTTGGTTGGACACAGTCTCCCCCTATAGGAACACACCATGGTTGGTTAGACACAGTCTCCCCCTATAGGAACACAACATGGTTGGTTAGACACAGTCTCCCCCTAAAGGAATACAACATGATTGGTTAGGCACAGTCTCCCCCTAAAGGAACACAACATGGTTGGTCTCCCCCTATAGGAACAGCACATGGCTGGTTAGACGCAGTCTCCCCCTATAGGAACACAACATGGCTGGTTAGACACAGTCTCCCCCTATAGGAACACAACATGGCTGGTTAGACACAGTCTCCCCCTATAGGAACACAACATGGTTGGTTAGACACAGTCTCCCCCTATAGGAACACACCATGGTTGGTTAGACACAGTCTCCCCCTATAGGAACACAACATGGCTGGTTAGACACAGTCTCCCCCTATAGGAACACAACATGGCTGGTTAGACACAGTCTCCCCCTAAAGGAATACAACATGGTTGGTTAAACACAGTCTCCCCCTATAGGAACACAACATGGTTGGTTAGACACAGTCTCCCCCTAAAGGAATACAACATGGTTGGTTAAACACAGTCTCCCCCTATAGGAACACAACATGGTTGGTTAGACACAGTCTCCCCCTATAGGAACACAACATGGCTGGTTAGACATAGTCTCCCTCTATAGGAACACACCATGGTTGGTTAGACACAGTCTCCCCCTATAGGAACACACCATGGTTGGTTAGGCACAGTCTCCCCCTATAGGAACACAACATGGTTGGTCTCCCCCTATAGGAACACAACATGGTTGGTCTCCCCCTATAGGAACACAACATGGTTGGTTAGACACAGTCTCCCCCTATAGGAACACAACATGGTTGGTTAGTCACAGTCTCCCCCTATAGGAACACACCATGGTTGGTTAGACACAGTCTCCCCCTATAGGAACACACCATGGTTGGTTAGGCACAGTCTCCCCCTATAGGAACACAACATGGTTGGTTAGGCACAGTCTCCCCCTATAGGAACACAACATGGTTGGTTAGGCACAGTCTCCCCCTATGGTTGGTTAGGCACGGTCTCCCCCTATAGGAACACAACATGGTGGTTAGACACAGTCTCCCCCTATAGGAACACAACATGGTTGGTTAGGCACAGTGTCCCCCTATAGGAACACAACATGGTTGGTTAGACACAGTCTCCCCCTATAGGAACACAACATGGTTGGTCTCCCCCTATAGGAACACACCATGGTTGGTTAGACACAGTCTCCCCCTATAGGAACACAACATGGTTGGTTAGACACAGTCTCCCCCTATAGGAACACAACATGGGTGGTTAGACATGGGTTATGCCTCGGTTCTCTACCCTGCTCCTAAAGAATGGACTTGTACACACTTTCTGTCATGGATTCAAAACAATGGTGGGGACTTCATTGACCTACAGACAAAGCTTATACCACAACAACGCTTTTCAATTTACAACGGGAAATGTGCAAATGCACACTTCTGTACCCCTTGGGAAGAGAATGGGGCACAGCCTGAGAGTCAGTCTGAAGGGGTTAAAGGATTTCACAGTGTCTGTCGGCCCTATCTGCGGTCGTTTGTCTTGGGTTGTTTCTCCCCTCCTCCTTTGGCCTGGTAAACCTATGTTTGGAAGAGTCCCGTCTGACTCACACACTACTCTTAATGCCTGGCTGTGTCTGTAGGCTGACTCTGAACACTAACAATCAGGAGAAAAGCAATCTGCTTTCTGCTATATAGTTGGGTTGAGTATGCTGAGTTGCCCTCGAGCACCTAACACGCATTAAGGAAGATGGTTTGTCTAGGGCTGCTGTGGGAAGTGACCCCGTTCTACAACTGAATTGACTATGGTAAAACAACAACTTGACAGTTATTTGAATCTCTGGCCCTCGGTCAATCCCCTATATAGATAGGAAAGATGTTTTTAAATTTCCACCAGTGGTGTTGGTTAGACACAGTCCCAACCGGAAGCCATGGATTACAGGCAACATTCGCACTGAGCTAAAGGGTAGAGCTACCACATTCAAGGTGCGGGACTCTGCCCCGGAAGCTTATAAGAAATCCTACCCTCCGACAAACCATCAAACAGGCAAAGCGCCAATATAGGGCTAAGATTGAATCGTACTTTACCGGCTCCGACGCTCGTCTTATGTGGCAGGGCTTGCAAACTATTACAGACTACAAAGGGAGGCACAGCCGCGAGCTGCCCAGTGACACGAGCATACCAGACGAGCTAAATCCCTTCTATGCTCGCTTCGAGGCAAGCAAAACTGAGGCATGCATGAGAGCATCAGCTGTTCCAGGCGACTGTGTGATCATGCACTCCGTAGCCGACGTGAGTAAGACCTTTAAACAGGTCAACATTCACAAGGCCGCGTGGCCAGGTGGATTACCAGGACGTGTCTTCACTGACATTTTCAACCTGTCCCTGATTGAGTCTGTAATACCAACATGTTTCAAGCAGACCGCCATAGTCTCTGTGCCCAAGAACACTAAGGCAACCTGCCTAAATGACTACAGACCTGTAGCACTCACGTCTGTAACCATGAAGTGCTTTGAAATGCTGGTCATGGCATTAACACCATTATCCCAGAAACACTAGACACACTCCAATTTGCAAATCGCCCAAACAGATCCACAGATGATGCAGTCTCTATTGCACTACACACTGCCCTTTCCCACCTGGACAAAAGGAACACCTATGTGAGAATGCTATTCATTGACTACAGCTCAGCGTTCAACACCATAGTACCCTCAAAGCTCATCACTAAGCTAAGGATCCTGGGACTAAACACCTCCCTCTGCAACTGGATCCTGGAATTCCTGACGGCCGCCCCCAGGTGGTGAGGGTAGGTAGCAACACATCTGCTACGCTTATCCTCAACACTGGAGCCCCTCAGGGGTGTGTGCTCAGTCGCCTCCTATGCTCCCTGTTCATCCACGACTGCGTGGCAAGGCATGACTCCAACACCATCATTAAGTTTGCAGACAACACAACAGTGGTAGGCCTGATCACCGACAACGACGAGACATCAAATAGGGAGGAGGTCAGAGACCTGGCCGGATGGTGCCAGAAGAACAACCTATCCCTCAACATAATCAAGGCAAAGGAGATGATTGTGGACTACAGGAAAAGGAGGACCGAACACGCCCCCCATTCTCATCGACGGGGCTGCAGTGGAGCAGGTTGAGAGCTTCAAGTTCCAATACAGTCGTGAAGAGGGCACGACAAAGGCCATTCCCCCTCAGGAAACTAAAAAGATTTGGCATGTGTCCTCAGATCCTCAAAAGGTTCTACAGCGGCACCATCGAGAACATCCTGACTGGTTGCATCACTGCCTGGTATGGCAACTGCTCGGCCTCCGACCGCAAGGCACTACAGAGGGTAGTGCGTACGGCCCAGTACATCACTGGGGCTAAGCTGCCTGCCATCCAGGACCTCTACAGGCAGGATGTACTTATTTTCTACCATAATTTGCAAATAAATTCCTAAAAAATCCTACTATGTGATTTTCTGGATTTTTCCCCCTCATTTTGTCTGTCATAGTTGAAGTGTACCTATGATGAAAATTACAGGCCTCTCTCATCTTTTTAAGTGGGAGAACTTGCACAATTGGTGGCTGACTAAATACTTTTTTGCCACACTGTATATGTGTAGTCACTTTAACTATACATTCATGTACACACTACCTAAATTAGCCTGACTAACCGGTTCCCGCGCACATTGGCTACCCGGACAATCTGCATTGTGTCCCGCCACCCACCACCCGCCAACCCTTCTTTTACGCTACTGCTACTCTCTGTTAATCATATATTGATAGTCACTTTAACCATACCTACATGTACATACTACCTCAATCAGCCCGACTAACCGGTGTCTGTATATAGCCTCATTACTGTTATAGCCTCACTACTGTATATAGCCTCGTTACTGTTATAGCCTCACTACTGTATATAGCCTCGCTACTGTTATTTTTCACTGTTTTTTTTACTGTTGTTTTTATTTCTTTACTTATCTATTGTTAACCTAATACCAATTTTTTACTCAAAAATTGCACTCTTGGTTAGGGCCTGTAAGTAAGCATTTCACTGTAAGGTGAAATACCTGTTGTATTCGGCGCACGTGACAAATAAACGTTGATTTGATTTGTCTGGTGGCACTTTAAATGAGGAGAACGGGCTCATAGTAATGTTTGGAATGGAATGAATTGAATGGTATCACACACATCAAACATAAGGTTTTCCATGTGTTTGATACCATTCCATTCACATCACTCCATCCATTATTATGAGCCGCCCTCCCCTCTGGTTTCCACCATATTGCTTTCACCTAGCCAGTCCTATCAGATACCATGAAGGGCAAATGAACAAGGGCAGAAGGGAGAGTGCTACTTTCCAGAATGAGAATGAAATCCAACCGGGTTTCCTGAGAAACTCTCTCACCTCAAAGGAAGTGAACAAGATCAGAACGGAGAGAACTTTGAAAGAGCTATAAGATATGTGAAGTCTCTTGGGACACCCTATGAAGCCTTTATTGTAATTCCATTAAAGAAGTACAGTTTCCTCAGAAACCCACTAACCTTCAACATACTCCATGACCATGCAGAGGTGCCTGCGAGTCTCGAAGGAGCAGAACATGGAGACCACGAAGGGGTTCTCAGCGAAGGTCAGGATGTCTCTCTCTACGAAGGCCTGCTGGATCTGGTTCCTCAGGATCAGGTTCTGCTTGTTGATCTTCTTCATGGCAAAACGCTGACGGGTCTCCCTGTGACGTACCAGGTACACCGCACTGACGGGGGAGGGGAGGAGGAGGGAAGGAGGAGGGAAGAAGGAGGGAGGGGAGAGAGGGGAGTGGACAAGGAGGGAATAGGGGAGAGAGGGGGAGGAGGGAGATGGGTAAAGGGTAGAGTTGCAAGAAGCCAAGGGTAAGGTTGTGGTAAAATTAGATGGTCAGAGAAATCTATCTGGAGCCTCATGTCTTTGAATGAATGTGAGGACTTTGTGATGTACATGAAATGCATAGTCATTCATATTGCTTTGACCAGACTCTACTCACCCATATGCTCCGTTGCTGATCAGCTTGATGGTTTGAAAGTCTTCTTCACTTGGCGGCTTCATGGCTTTCATCTTCCCCTACATAAACAAGCAGGCAAGCTCAGTCAAGCCCAACTTAAGCTAGATACTATTTGAAGACAGATCTGGTGTGTCTGTGAGTGTATTTCTCATTAGAGATTGAGGGCCCTCACATCTGATCTGGTGTGTCTGTGAGTGTATTTCTCATTAGAGATGGAGGGTCCTCACCTCTGATCTGGTGTGTCTGTGAGTGTATTTCTCATTAAAGATTGAGGGCCCTCACATCTGATCTGGTGTGTCTGTGAGTGTATTTCTCATTAGAGATGGAGGGTCCTCACCTCTGATCTGGTGTGTCTGTGAGTGTATTTCTCATTAGAGATGGAGGGTCCTCACATCTGATCTGGTGTGTCTGTGAGTGTATTTCTCATTAGAGATGGAGGGTCCTCACCTCTGATATGGTGTGTCTGTGAATGTATTTCTCATTAGAGATGGAGGGTCCTCACCTCTGATCTGGTGTGTCTGTGAGTGTATTTCTCATTAGAGATGGAGGGTCCTCACCTCTGATCTGCTGTGTCTACAAGTGTATTTATCATTAGAGATGGAGGGTCCTCACCTCTGCGGAATCGTCTGGCTCTGGGGTGTGGGGACCTTCACTGTCATAGTAGTTGTCCATGCTCACAATGTCTGGACAAAAACACATGATTTAACACTCAATACAGTAACTGGTGTGTACTGTTGCAGATCAATAGCATTGTGTATACATACAGTGCCTTCAGAAAGTGACTTATTCCACATTTCGTTGTGTTACAGGCTGAGCAATGCAATGGCAATTCACTTTAAAGAGTGTTGTTTAGGTTTTTCTCTGCAATAACAAAATCACTTTGACATGTGAGTCACTCTGGATGAGGGGGAGAGTGCTGAACAAATAAATGCAAATATGTTAAAGGCCCAGTGCAGTCAAAAATGGGATTTCCATGTTTTATATATACAGTGCCTTTGGAAAGTATTCAGACCCCTTGACTTTTTCCACATTTTGTTACGTTACAGCCTTATTCTAAAATGGAAATTGTCTGCAGCATTGAGTGTCCCCCAAAACACAGTGGCCTCCATTATTCTTAAATGGAAAAAGTTTGGAACCACCAAGACTCTTCCTAAAACTGTCCGCCTGGCCAAACTGAGCAATCGGGGGAGAAGGGCCTTGGTCAGAGAGGTGACCAAGAACCCCATGGTCACTCTGAAAGACCTCCAGAATTCCTCTGTGGAGATGAGAGAACCTTCCAGAAGGACAACCATCTCTGCAGCACTCCACCAATCAGGCAATTATTGTAGAGTGGCCGATTGGAAGCCACTACTCAGTAAAGGGCACATGACAGCCCGCTTGGAATTTGCCTAAAGGCACCTAAAGGACTGAAACCATGAGAAACAAGATTCTCTGGTCTGATGAAACCAAGATTGAACTCTTTGGCCTAAATGCCAAGCGTCACGTCTGGAGGAAACCTGGCACCATCCCTACAGTGAAGTATGGTGGTGGCAGCATCCTGCTGTGGGGATATTTTTTAGCTGCAGGGACTGGGAGACTAGTCCGGATCGAGGCAAAGATGAACAGAGCAAAGTACAGAGATCCTTGATGAAAACCTGCTCCAGAGTGCTCAGGACCTCAGACTGGGGCGAAGGTCTCTGAATGTCCTTGATGAGAGGCCCAGCCAGATAATCTCTGGAGAGACGTGAAAATAGCTGTGCAGCAATGCTCCCCATCCAACAGAGCTTGAGAGGATCTGCAGAGAAGAATGGGAGAAGCTCCCAAAATACAGGTATGCCAAGCTTGTAGCGTTATACCCAAGAAGACTTGAGGCTGTAATCGCTGCCAAAGGTGCTTCAACAAAGCACTGAGTAAAGGGTCTGAATACTTACAGTATGTACACTACCGTTCAAAAGTTTGCGGTCACTTAGATATGTCCTTGTTTTTGAAAGAAAAGCTATTTTTTTGTCCATTAAAATAACATCAAATTGATCAGAAATACAGTGTAGACATTTTTAATGATGTAATTGACTATTGTAGCTGGAAACAGCGGATTTTTTTATGGAATATCTACATAGATCTTCAGTTTCTTGCCAATTTCTCGCATGGATAGACTTCATTTCTCAGAACAAGAATAGACTGACGAGTTTCAGAAGAAAGTCTTTGTTTCTGGTCATTTTGAGCCTGTAATCGAACCCCCAAATGCTGATGCTCCAGATACTCAACTAGTCTAAATCATCAGCTGTGCTAAAATAATTGCAAAAGGGTTTTCTAATGATCAATTAGCCTTTTAAAATGATAAACTTGGATTAACTAACACAACGTGCCATTGAACACAGAAGTGATGGTTGCTGATAATGAGCCTCTGTACACCTATGTAGATATTCCGTTAAAAAATCTGCCGTTTCCAGCTACAATAGTCAAGGGGTCTGAATACTTTCCAAAGCACTGTATATATTTCCACACTATGAAGTTGGAGTAAAAGTTTGTGTTGGAGCTGTTTGAAATGACCGCCTGAAATGTCAGCCTGTTTTAGTAGGATGGAGCTGGTAAATGAGTTAATAGACCAATAACAGCTAATTTTCAGTTTTCCCCTCCCCACTCAGACCACTTCCAGACGGTGCTCTTTGCTAAGAAGAATTATTTTTTAACAATTTTAACTGAAAACAATCACAGTAAGGTACTTCCCTGTTACCAGAAATGATTTGATATTGAGATAAAAACGGCTGCATTGGACCTTTAAGTAAACATTTCGTTCATTTGAATAAGATGTCACACAAAGAGATGTGAAAATAATATATCTTCTTGTCTCCTTGGTAACAACATTTCTAAAACAAAATGGTTGTGTTTGGGGAACCGAGAGAGGGAGGGAAGACGAGAGTGTGTGAGAGAGAGAGAAAGAGAGATCAAGCTGTGAATATTTGTGTGGGTGAAAAACAGAAAGGTGCTAAACCAAGGGATCGTTTGTAAAAAGTGTCACATTGTGACAACCCACTAAAACCCAAACTCATATTTCTTCAACCAGACTGAAGGTAGCTGACAAATAGCAGCCAGTCGGACTCTGGATAGTCTTTCTAACCCCTTTACATTGTGTAGCTTAATGAACAGCTTGTGATGGATTTGTCACTGTGAGAAGTGAAGCTGGAATGAATTGAAGGAGTCAGAGAAGGAGTTTGGGGGCTGGTGTGTGTTTAGACAATATGTATATTAATGACAGTGAGTGCAGTGCTGCGACCGGCTTCATAATCAGTAAAGGGAGTTCTCTCTGCGTCTCAATAATGTCTACAGGTAGCCTGGTCCCAGGTCTGTTTGTGCTGTCTTGCCAAGGTTCAGTGTGACAATGACAAGAGCTGGGACCAGGCTAGTTGACAGGTGGATCAATGCCCACATGCTACAATGCCAAGATGCTGTTATTTTTCTCATGCCAAAATGTATTGTTTTTTGTAAGGTTATTTTTGCTAGGTTTATAGTTAATTACCTGCAATAAACACCCGAGGGGAGTGTGGCTGTCAAAATGTGGGTAGGGAAATCTCAGCCATCAATCTTTCATTTTCTCTTGTTTGGCTTCTACAGGTACACGATGCCCTAAATCTGTCTCTTTCTGTTTCCGTCTACTGTCTCTCCCTCCCCCTATCCCAACCTCCACACGGTCGCAGGTCAGTCCCAGCTGTCTGCATGTCTCTTTCTGTTTCCGTCTACTGTCTCTCCCTCCCCCTATCCCAACCTCCACACGGTCGCAGGTCAGTCCCAGCTGTCTGCATGTCTCTTTCTGTTCCTCTCATCCATCTCTTCCTTACTCTCTTCTTCATTAAATGTCTCCCCTCTACTCCTCTCTCCTACATCCTCTCACCCTCCAGAGGCTGCTTGGTCTGTCCCAGCCATCTGAATCTGTCTATTTCTGTTCCTCTCTTCTCTCTCCTCCTCCCTCTCCTCCTTCTCTCTCCCCCTCCAGAGGGTGCTTGGTCTGTCCCAGCCATCTGAATCTGTCTATTTATGTTCCTCTCTTCTCTCTCCTCCTTCCTCTCATCCTTCTCTCTCCCCCTCCAGAGGGTCCCTGGTCTGTCCCAGCCTTCAATCTGTCTCTTTCCATTCATTTCTTCCCTCTCTTCCTCTCTCTCTCCTCCCTCTCCTCCTTCTCTCTCCCCCTCCAGAGGGTCCCTGGTCTGTCCCAACCCTCAATTTCTCTTTCCGTTCCTCTCTTCCCTCTCGTCCTCCTACTTCCCTCCCCCTCCCTTACTCACCCTCTAGTCTAGGGGTATTAAACTCTTACCCAACGAGGTCCGGAGCCTGCTGGTTTTCCGTTCTCCCTGATAATTAATTCCACCCACCTGGTGTCCCAGGTCTAAATCGGTCCCTGATTGGAGGAGAAGGGAATAAAACCAAGCGGATCCAGGGTTGAGGGCTCTAGAGTGTCCTGTCGTAACAAGTAGTGTCCATCTTCATTAAATGTGTGTGTGTCTTACCCTCCAGAGGGTCCCGGGTCAGACCCAGCTGGCTGATGATGTAACGAGGGATGTCCGTCTTCATCAGGTGTCCCTCCTTGGCGTGGTCCTCCGCTGCCTCCAGCAGGTGATAGAACTCCTCTGGGTTGAACTCCTAAAGAGAGGGGGAGGGGGACAATATTGACAGTACTATCGGTGTTATTTAGGGGGGTGGGGGGACACGGAACCATATACAGTTACACCACAGCTGCCAGTCTGCCACATAAACTTGATGTAGTATTGACTTTTCTGGATTGAATTCCTGTACATGAAGGGGAGGGGGGACAATATATTTTTTTAACCTTTATTTAACTAGGCGAGTCAGTTAAGAACAAATTCTTATTTTCAATGACGGCCTAGGAACAGTGGGTTAACTGTCTTGTTCAGGGGCAGAACGACAGATTTTTACCTTCTCAGCTCGGGGATTCGATCCAGCAACCTTTCGGTTACTAGTCCAACGCTCGAACCACTAGGCTACCCTGCCGCCGGTATTGAGAAGAGGGAGGACAATATTGACAGTACTGTCTGTGGTATTGAGAGGAGGGGGGACAATATTGACAGTACTGTCTGTGGTATTGAGAGGAGGGGGGGGGGGGGGACAATATTGACAGTACAGTCTGTGGTATTGAGGAGGGGGGACAATATTGACAGTACTGTCTGTGGTATTGAGAAGAGGGGGAACAATATAGAGTGTAACAGACAAAATCTGCCACATCGACTGCCATTGTGTATGGTATTGTGTGTGCTGTTTTGAGTTTAACTGGGGAATCCTATAGGCTGAAATAAGGAGCTAATAAACTGCTGGGTACTAACATGGTCATAACTTTGAATTGCTGCTCCAATAAGTGCTGCAGGTGATTAACATTGCCTTTTATTCTGTCCTCTGGGCATCTCTTTCATTCACCCCTTGTGGAGGGATATCACACTGTTATTAGAAACCAGAGCACCTGGGGCTGGGAGGGGAAGGTCATTTCCTGGTTTCAGTGTTCCCTGGCCTTGCCAACTAAGATACAGATGAGAGGAGTGAACCCATAGAAATTGAAGGACTAGAATAGATTATATTTCTTTGAGTAAATTTACAAAGTTCCCTGAATTGCCAACTATGATGAGTGGAGTGATCATAGATTAGAGACACAATATAAGACTAATATAAGTCTTGTACTTGATTCTGTGGGAGTGAAGCTCTCTGCACAGAGTTCTGCTCTGCTCTATGTACCTCTACGTGGGATAATGTTCTTCCACCATGGCTCTGACATTTCACCAAATCAGAGGAGACTGTGACTAGAATGCCAAATGAACTGAAACCCCCCCCCTCTCTCTCTCTGTCCCCTCCATTTCACTTTCTCTCCTCTCTCCCTCCACCTTTCCCTACCTCTTTCATTCTCCTCGCTCTCTCTCTCCATCTCTCTCCTCTTCATTTCACTTTCTCTCTCCCTCCATCCTTCCCTACATCTTTCCTTCTCTCGCTCTCTCTCTCCCTCCTGCATTTCACTTTCTCTCTCCCTCCATCCTCGTCTGCCTCTTCCCTCTCACTCTCTCTCTCATATAACTGACACAAGGAGAAGCATCCAGCCTGACCCTATCGACCTCTTCCGCCGGTCGCTCTGGCAACGGGAAGATGAGATGCAACAGCAGATGGAGATGGGACCAAGCCTTTGACAGGCAGGGGAAGCCATCAATCAGAGTGTGTAAATCCAGGGACACTCCAGTGACTTATGTACATATAGCTTTGAATGTCAACTGGACAGTTGGAGGAGTTCATTTCAACTGTCATTGAATGTGGTGTTGGTCCATGGCAGCAGTGTACGTGGGCGGACGTTTTCCAGTTAGGAAATTATCCTTAGGCATTTAACATAATGCTGTATATGTAATGACTCATATAAAGACATCTTTGACCTATATCTATGAAACAAGGGATGTGTTTTGGTTAAATACACCGCACAATCTGTCATCAAGTTAGCCTCTAGTATTGTTGATTTAGTTTCAGTGAAAAATGAGAGAGGGAGACAGATTAAAGGGGATGAACAGTATGGAATGTGTGTGTCCCAAATTGCATCCTATTCCCTACATGGTGCACTACCTTTGATCAGAACCCTATGGGGGTCTGGTCCAAAAGTAGTGCACTATATAGGGAATAGGGTGCCATTTGGTACCATAGAGCTCTGGTCTAAAGTAGTGCACTATAAAGGGAATAGGGTGCCATTTGGGACCATAGAGCTCTGGTCTAAAGTAGTGCACTATAAAGGGAATAGGGTGTCATTTGGGACCATAGAGCTCTGGTCTAAAGTAGTGGACTATGAAGAGAATAGGGTGCCATTTGGGACCATAGAGTTCTGGTCTAAAGCAGTGCACTATAAAGGGAATAGGGTGCCATTTGGAATAGTATGCAAAACAAACATATTTTTCACAATTTCAGCTATATTATCAAAATCAATAAACCAAAGCACGTTTTGGGGTTCATTCATTAGTTTTTACGTGATTAAGTAGAATCCTGTTGAAAAATGATGCGGAAAGTATCATTTATATTCCTAAAACATAAGTTGAAAATGTTCCTGTTCCTGCTACCTGTTGTTGATTATGAATTTGTTTTTAAATGTCCAAATTCATAATCAATATGCTGAAATAAGTTGTGATATTTTGAAGGCCAAAAATAAACATTACTCCCTACACATACATATGTCACACTTGTGTTCAGATTAGTTCTATTTAGCTAAATGAGTAGCTTATAAACTGCACACACACCAACATTTCCCAAGCAGCCACTCTACACTTTGATTGGTTTGTTCTACTGTAATCAAAAACTAGCGCAAATGAATCACATCACTATTGTCTATAAAGATCAATGGAACTGGGACAATAACCGGGGTGACGTGTACTGTTTGCGCTCTTCTAAAAGATAAAACCACAACTAACTTGGGTAAACTACATGTACCTGTCGATAGATGACAACCTGTAGTAGCCATTTGTCAACTTATCTCTTTGTGTCATGTTTACAGTAGATGGCCAATACAAAACGGAAACAACACTTTTTTGACTGGAACATCTCAACGAATCATCACCTCACAGACCTATAAGGTGACAGGGGTTTCATTTGAATCATCACCTCACAGACCTACAAGGTGACAGGGGTTTCAGTTGAATCATCACCTCACAGACCTACAAAGTGACAGGGGTTTCATTTGAGTGCTGGCTTGACTGTCAAATACGTGGATTTGTTTGTGGCCAGCAACTTTTTTTTTTAAAGCAAAATCAATTTAGTATAATCTTGATATTAACATCACCAATCTGAGGTAAAAATGATGTGTAATTCTACTCAATTCATGTGTTGGAAATTCAAGCTTGTACAAGGTAGTTAACACACTTTCCACATTAGGGGAATTAGCACAATATGAAATCATTTTATATGACAAAATAATTCAACATGTCAATTAAGTGACGATAGTGCAGCATATACTGCCCACTCACAAGCTATTGCAACAATTCCACATATTTCTAGCTCATTGAACCATTTAGAGAGGGAACTGCTCTGAAACCCATTTGAACCAGGTGCTCTAGAATAGAGTCTCCAGAGTGTCTGAACCGCAGCCTGAACATGCAACGTCCCTGTAAGAGACCTGTAATAGACCTGTAATAGAGCTCACCAGACATTCCAGAAGCCGGGCGGGACGAGATATGATGATGAAGAGCTTTTTGACCAGCTCAGTGACGAAGGTCAACTCAGAGCTCTCAGAACGCTCATAGGCCTGAGAGCGAGAGAGAGAGAGAGAGAGAGAGAGAGAGAGAGAGAGAGAGAGAGAGAGAGAGAGAGAGAGAGAGAGAGGACTTCAGCACCAGGGACAGCGATAAACAAATTCTTAGCAATTAATAGGTTCTGCACCAATAAAATTTAATGACAGTTACTTTTGGAAGACCAGAAGAGGACTAGGGGTGCGTGTGTGTGTGTGAGCATGTATATGTGTTGTGTATGTGTATCCGCATGTGTTTGCAACTATGTATGATGACTCACGTCGTTGAGCATCTTCTCCAGATTCTCCTGCAGCTCAAAGAAATACACTGTTGTGATGAGTCCGTCCTGTGATTTGGTCAGGCAGTCTCTGGACAGCTCTGCTATCTGATGGTGGATGAAGCTGAGGACCCCGTCAGCCAGCGGCAGCACGCTCTCCGGGGAGAAGTTCTGGATGAACTCTGACAGACGCTCCTCCATCTGGGCTGTAGCCTGGGAGGAGAGGACAACATGGTGGAATACACTATAGGTGAGTGACTGGGGTCCGAGCCTTTCATGGGAGAAGCTATCAACGTCCCTTCATCTGGGCAGTTGACAGATATACAGCATAGACTACATATTATCAATACAGGACCGAGAGGGTTCGAACCCAGGCCTTTTACCAGCTACAAGATTGTGTTGGTGTGTTCAGCTAAAGCCTAGGAGCCAACACAAGTCTTCAGGACTCAGCTAAGGTTACTTAACACGCGAGCGTTGTTCATCCGCCCATTGACCTCCATGTGAAGTCCATGTGATCAGTATTCTAGTGTGAGACTAGCAATATAGTCAAACAAACAGACACCATCAGCAAACTGCTGAATCCAAATAAATCCCTCCGTACCTTAGTGTTTGTACAACTATAGTATGTGATGTGAGTAATGCCTTTTCTCTGTTTGTCTGCTTCTGTTTGGTTTGCAGCTTTACCACAGCGGCTGTCTGCCTATCATACAGCCTGTAAGTCATTGATATCGGTCAACACAAAGCCAGAAGTGGTTTCAACAGTAGATGGGGAGATATGCTGTATTAGAGAGAGAAACTGCACTGCGCTGGGCTCTATCTAAATGGCTCTCTGGGGCCATTTTGGATCAGTCACTGCATGACATGTCAGTCTCCATTTTGGGGATGCGACGGTTGCAACCATCTTGTTGTGTTTTTATGCAGAAGCAAATAAAACTGTGCAGGCAGTCAGTGACACTGCGGTTAGCACTGCTTCAAGTCCCATTCATGTTATGGGATAGGGCCACTGTGTGTGTGTGTGTGTGTGTGTGTGTGTGTGTGTGTGTGTGTGTGTGTGTGTGTGTGTGTGTGTGTGTGTGTGTGCGTGCGTACCTGCATACGTGTGTGTGTGTGTGTGTGTGTGTGTGTGTGTGTGTGTGTGTGTGTGTGTGTGTGTGTGTGTGTGTGTGTGTGTGTGTGTGTGTGCGTGCGTGCGTACCTGCATACGTGTGTGTGTGTGTGTGTGTGTGTGTGTGTGTGTGCGTGCGTGCGTACCTACATACGTGTGTGTGTGTGTGTGTGTGTGTGTGTGTGTGTACTGACCTTGGGGAAGCGCTCCTTGTAGACATGGTTCATCATTACTATCTCGTTGTCATAGCAAGACGGTGAGCGCCCCGGGCTGAAGAGAAAGAACGAGACAGAGAGGCAGATTGACAAGAAAGAGTGATAGACAATCAATTTTTAAATGTTTCACTTGAATGCAGGCTTAATTTGCAGCAGCCAGGACCCAGTGTGTGTGTGTGTGTGTGTGTATGTGTGTGTGTGTGTGTGTGTGTGTGTGTGTGTGTCCGCGTACGTGTGGACCCCCGTCTATACATTATGTAAATCAGCCAATCGGAGATAGCATCACTTTTAGTCTCTCTATAATCAACCAATCAGGAATTCTGAACACTCCGTCTCCCTCTAATGGATGCACTAATTAGGACCCCACTCCTCAATCAAGGAGGAGCATTGTTAAAGACACAGGAAGTTACTACGTCATTCTACAGTGCATCAAGAGATGAGACCGCCAGACCCCATTGGAACAAGCTACATGCAACCATGCAAGACTTGGGTTCAAATAGTATTTAAGATATGTTTAATACTTGGAGCTTCCTGGAGTGCCAGATGAATGGGTCTTACACTTTTGGGACTACTACATTGGTTCCATTGCGTCAGACAAGTTTAATCAATCGCAGATAAAGTTCTTGAAAGAAAATGTACATTATTTTGAACCCAGGTCTGCTGTGTGTGGAGCAGATATTTTAGTCTGGTCTAGAAGTCTCCATGGACTCATCACTTGGGAGACAGAAGAGAGGACGACAAGCTAATGGAGAAACACATGCACTCTGGAGACCGCCTGGAGGATACTGACTTGAATAAAGACCACACTCTAGAGAGGGGCATGCTGAGACAGAGAGAGAGAGAAAGAAAGAGAGAGAAAGAAATAGAGAGATAGAGAGACACAAAGAGAGAGAGAGACAGAGAGAAAGAAAGAGATAGAGATACAGAGAGAGAGAGATAGAGACAGACAGAGTCAGAGAGAGAGAAAGAGAGAGAGAGAACGAGAGCGAGAAAGAGAGAGAGAGAAAGAGAGAGAGAAAGAGAGAGTGAGCGAGACACAGACAGAGAGAGAGAGGGGGAGAGAGGGGGAGAGAGAGACATAGAGAGAGAGAGAGAGAGAGAGAGAGAGAGAGAGAGAGAGAGAGAGAGAGAGAGAGAGAGAGAGAGAGAGAGAGAGGGAGAGAGAGAGAGAGAGACAGAGAGAGAGAGAGAGAGACAGCGAGAGAGACCGAGAGAGAGAGAGAGAGAGAGAGAGAGCGACAGACAGACAGACAGACGAGAGAGAGACAGACAGACAGACAGACAGACAGACAGAGAGACAGACAGACAGACAGACAGACAGAGAGAGAGAGAGAGAGACATACAGAGAGAGAGAGACATACAGAGAGAGAGAGAGAGAGACAGAGAGAGAGACAGAGAGAGAGAGACTGTAAATCCGAGGAGTTTGTTAGGAGATTGGGTTTGTGTTCATATCTTTGGGTATAAAGCTTCGAGGAGATACACAGGGCGAAACTAGTATCCCCACCCCTTTCCCTGACCCTTGACCCCTCTAACCTGAGGCTGCGGGAGCGGGGGCGCACGTGTGGCGAGCGGCGGCCCCCGTCGTCGTCGGTGATGCTCTCGGTGCTGCCGAAGTGCTTGGACAGGAAGTGCAGCTCATCCATGGTGGGCTGGAAGGGCAGCTGGTGCAGCCGCTCCTGTGACGAGGAGGAGGACTGGGGGAGAGAGGAAAGACATGAGGAGAGAGCAAGAGAGAGGGGGTGGGAGGGTGAGAGAGGGAGCGGGAGGAGGAGGAAGGGAGAGAGTAATTAGAAATGTCAATGTACAGTAACAACAGCAATAAACAATCATACCTCATGATGTGTTTCATAAAAGAAAGAGGCAAAGAGAGAGACAGAGAGAGAAAGAGAAAGAGAGAGAGAGAGAGAGAGAGAGAGAGAGAGAGAGAGAGAGAGAGAGAGAGAAAGTGGGGAAGTGGGGAAGTGAGAGGGGTAGAGAGATGGAGAGAAAGAGAGGTGCAGAGAGAGTGAGCCCTCAAGCGTTAATAAGCCTTTATTGTACGACTAATGTGTTAGGTGCAGAGCTTCTAGGCTGCTGGACAAATGTCAATATCACAAAACAAAAAATGTGATGAAAAGAGAGTGGGAGGGAGAAAGAGTGTGATGAAGAGAGAGAGAAAATAGACCAATTCTAAGAGACTGAAAACTAAAACTGGACAACAAGCTAAAGTGGAGCCAGGGGTCTTAGCACTAGCAGACCCTACTCTTAAACAAATGGGTTTTTCTGTTCTAGAGTTACAGGAAAAACCAGGCTGGATCAATCAAGGGCTTTAATGAGCACGTCTCCCATAGGGATGGGGAGATAGTGGTGTGTGTTCGCGGGTGTGTGAATGAGTGAATGAGTGAGTGAGTGAGAGTGAGTGTGTGTTGGGAGGTTAAACAATGATTTCTGCCATGAAATCCATTAGAACCTGGCCTACTTCTGGTTCCAATCCAAACCACTTCAAATTGCTAAATGCACATCAACATGATCAATTAAACACATAGGGAGATGAGAGGGGGAGTAGGGTGGATTGAAGGAGGATGGAGGGATACAAGGAAGGAGAGATAGCAAGATAGAAGGAAAGTATTTTATGTCCTCCCCTGTTGTGGTTCTCTCTCTTTTACTCCATTAACTCTGTCTTACTTCCTCTCTCTCCATCTCTCCCCCCTCTCCCTCTCCCTTTTCCTCTCTCTCATTTCAATGTCAATTTAAGGGGCTTTATTGGCATGGGAAACGCATGTTAACATTGCCAAAGCAAGTGAAATAAACAATAAAAAATGTACAGTAAAAATTACACTCACAAAAGTTCCAAAATACATTTCAAATGTCATATTATGTTTATATACAGTGTTGTAACGATGTGCAAATAGTTAAAGTACCAAAGGGAAAATAAATAAACATAAATATGGGTTGTATTTACAATGGTGCTTGATCTTCAATGGTTGACCTTTTCTTGTAGCAACAGGTCACAAATATTGCTGCTGTGATGGCACACTGTGGTATTTCACCCAGTAGATATGGGAGTTTATCAAAATTGGGTTTGTTTTTCGAATTCTTTGTGGGTCTGTGTAATCTGAGGGAAATATGTGCCTCTAATATGGTCATACATTTGGCAGAAGGTTAGGAAGTGCAGCTCAGTTTCCACCTCATTTTGTGGGCAGTGTGCACATAGCCTGTCTTCTCTTGAGAGCCAGGTCTGCCTACGGCGGCCTTTCTCAATAACAAGGCTATGCTCACTGAGTCTGTACATAGTCAAAGCTTTCCTTAATTTTGGGTCAGTCACAGTGGTCAGGTATTCTAGCACTGTGGCCTCTCTGTTTAGGGCCAAATAGCATTCAAGTTTGCTCTGTTTTTTTAATAAATTCTTTCCAATGTGTCACGTAAATATCGTTTTGTTTTCTCATGATTTGGTTGGGTCTAAATGTGTCTTTCTCTGTCTTCCTGCCCTCCTTTCATCACCTCTCCCCTCCTTTCATCTCCTCTGCCCTCCTTTCATCTCCTCTGTTCTCATCCCCTCTCCCCTCATCCCCTCCTTTCATCCCCTCTGTCCTCATCCCCTCCTTTCATCTCCTCTGTCCTCATCCCCTCCTTTCATCTCCTCTGTCCTCATCCCCACCTTTCATCTCCTCTGTTCTCATCCCCACCTTTCATCTCCTCTGTCCTCATCCCCTCCTTTCATCTCCTATGTCCTCATCCCCTCCTTTCATCCCCTCCTTTCATCTCCTCTGTCCTCATCCCCTCCTTTCATCTCCTCTGTCCTCATCCCCTCCTTTCATCTCTTCTGTCCTCATCCCCTCCTTTCATCTCCTCTGCCCTCATCCCCTCCTTTCATCTCCTCTGTGTATGCGGACCCTGCAGTAGCTAATCAAGCAAGTAATGGTCCGTGTAAGAGCCTGGGGAGGTCTGAAAACTGACGTCTGTACAGGAGTAAGAGAGGACGGGGGAGAGAAGAGAGGAAGGTGGAGAGAGGAGAGGAGAGGGGAGAGAGGAAGAGAAGAGAGGGGAGGGGGGGAAAGAGGGAGGTGGAGAGAGGAGAGGGGAGAGGGGAGAGAGGGGTGAAGAAGACAGGTGAGGGGGACAGGGGAGGAGAGAACCTCCTGTCAACAGCACTGCAAAACTGCAATTAATGGTAGTGTATGTATGTGTGTGGGTGGGTGTATGTGGTGTGTCTGTGTGTGGGTGGGTGGGTGTATGTGTGTGGGTGGGTAGGTGTGTGGGGTGTGTTTGTGTGAGTGTGTGTGGGGTGTGTGTGTGTGGGGTTGGGTGCATGTGTGGGTGGGTGGGTAGGTAGGTGTGTGGGGGTGTGTTTGTGTGGGTGTGTGTGTGTGGGGGGGGGGGGGGGTGGTGTTTGTGGGTGTGTGTGTGTGTGGGGGGTGTGGGTGGGGGTTGTGGGTGTGTGTGTGTGTGGGGGGGGGGTGTTTGTGGGTGTGTTCTCATTCTTTTCCTCTGTCTTTTTTGTCTCTCTTTCCCCCTCTCTCTCGCTCTCTCTCTTACACACATTTCACTCTTCATTGACTCTTTCGATCTCTGTCTGTATCCCCCCATCCCTCACTCCATCACTCAGTTTAGCTAACTGAATGATAGCAATGGATAGAGGATGAGATAACATGTTTTTAAGACCGGTTGACTTTCTGTTTCTACTTTATTATCTCCCACACACACACACACACACACACACACACACACACACACACACACACACACACACACACACACACACACACACACACACACACACACACACACACACACACACACACACACGTTCTCTTTGAGCCAAGTCATCAGCCACAGTGATAAATCAGGTACTGAATGTACATCTTAGCAAGCGATCTGATCTGAGCCGCTGGTTTATTTTTAGTTCTGTTCTCCATGGGCAGTATTATGGGATAGATCCATGTTCACCAGCGGGAAGGTACCTTTTAACTATTCAGCTGAGATTTACAGCACAAATTATAGAGGGGATGGCTTTGGTACGTGTGTGGGAGGGGTGGGGGGGGCAGTGTGTGTGTCTGTCAGTCTGTCTGTCAGTGTGTGTCTGTCAGTATGTGTCTGTCAGTGTGTGTGTCTGTCAGTGGGTGTGTCTGTCAGTGTGTGTGTCTGTCAGTGGGTGTGTCTGTCAGTGTGTGTGTCTGTCAGTGTGTGTGTCAGTGTGTGTCTGTCAGTGTGTGTGTCTGTCAGTATGTGTCTGTCAGTGTGTGTTTCTGTCAGTGGGTGTGTCTGTCAGTGTGTGTGTCTGTCAGTGTGTGTGTCTGTCAGTGTGTGTCTGTCAGTGTGTGTCTGTCAGTGTGTGTGTCTGTCAGTGTGTGTGTCTGTCAGTGTGTGGGAGGGGTGGGGGGCAGTGTGTGTGTCTGTCAGTGTGTGTGTCTGTCAGTGTGTGTGTCTGTCAGTGTGTGTCTGTCAGTGTGTATCTCTGTCAGTGTGTGTGTCTGTAAGTGTGTGTGTCTGTCAGTGTGTGGGAGGGGTGGGGGGCAGTGTGTGTGTCTGTCACTGTGTCTGTCAGTGTGTGTGTCTGTCAGTGTGTGTCTGTCAGTATGTGTCTATCAGTTTGTGTTTCTGTCAGTGGGTGTGTCTGTCAGTGTGTGTGTCTGTCAGTGTGTGGGAGGGGTGGGGGGGCAGTGTGTGTGTCTGTCAGTGTGTGTGTCTGTCAGTGTGTGGGAGGGGTGGGGGGGCAGTGTGTGTGTCTGTCAGTGTGTGTGTCTGTCAGTGTGTGTGTCTGTCAGTGTGTGTGTCTGTCAGTGTGTGTGTCTGTCAGTGTGTGTCTGTCAGTGTGTGTGTGTCTGTCAGTGTGTGTGTCTGTCAGTGTGTGTGTCTGTCAGTGTGTGTCTGTCAGTGTGTGTGTCTGTCAGTGTGTGTCTCTTTCGATGTGTGTCTGTCGATGTGTGTCTGTTGATGTGTGTCTGCCAGTGTGTGTGTGTGTGTGTGTGTGTGTGTGTGTGTGTGTGTGTGTGTGTGTGTGTGTGTGTGTGTGTGTGTGTGTGTGTGTGTGTGTGTGTGTACCTGCACACCAGAAGGCTGCTAGTGTGCCGTGTAATCGTTTTAAAAGCAGAACAAAACAAGTAGAAAATCAACTCCACAGAACATGAGTTTCCTAATGGCATCTTGCATACCAAGCAGGGCAACATTTAATATATGGAAATACATTCTAGCGTATAAATACATATTCATGCATGGAATGTCAAGTTTCACTAATGTAATTTGCATGAATGAGAGCTAGAATAAAAAATACGTTTCGCCCTATCAGATGTCTCATGACTTAAAGGAGCAATCTGCAATTACTACTTCCACTGATTATGGTTTGAACTGCAGATTGCCCCTTTAACAGTTATATGGTGGTTATTATGAAGAAAAAGACTGGATAGTTTTTCCTCTGTCCTGCTTTCAACTGTCAAGTCTAGTCAAATCAGGGACCAAGGCATGAAGCAATGGAAGTGCCTTGAGGAAAGGACCAGTAACTCTGCGCTCCATGCTGCTAGATCATGTCATGTTGGTAATATGAAAGGACCTCTAGAGTGTGGTGTTCAAATGGAGGAGTTATTACAATGATTTTAGTCTTTTTATTTGAGTTTCCTTTTGTCCGTTTCAGACACAGATAAAACAACATAAATATTTAGGACAATAAATGATAACAAGGACCACTGTCATTAGAGATTTTTGTTCTTACACGTTCTTACACATTTTACCATCTGTGTAAAAATGGGTCAGTTGTAGTTACCGTTGAGCTGGGTGTGTTAGTGCCATATCCAGAGGAGGGGAGAGAGGCCAGGGACCACCTTCGACCGTCCGCCCTGCAAAAGAGAGAGGGAGAGAGGGGTAGGGTGGGAGAGAGAGAGGGGTTAGGAAGAGAGCAGGAAGAATTGTGTCATACTAAGTTCCAGAGCAGAAAGGGATTTATACAATAGATACGTATTTCCTTCTGTCCAAAAAGTCAGAAAGCTTAATGTTTCACATTTCTTTCACACCTCCTGGATTGCCTTTTGCGCCAATAATCCCTTCCTTTCCTCTGCTTCCCTGGGGTCCTGCTACACATATCTCTCTCCCTCTCTCTGTGGCTCCTTCTATCTGTCTGACACTGCTGGAGGCATGATGGATGTTGGTTTTGGCTACATCCTGGCACTCAGAGGCCCATCTGTCTGTGCGCGCACATAAACACACACACACAAACACTTTGTCATGCTGTGTGACAGGGGAGTGCAAAAATGGGAAAGTGTCTCTGTCCAGCATAAGGGTGTAAATAACCTTACTGAATTCCTTTTCACTGTGTGTGTGCCACTGGAATATTGTCACTGCTTAAATAAGTGGTCAGTCGAGGCCTAGGGTGGTCTAGCGGTCTAAGCCACTGCCTCTAGGGCACTTATACAGCTGCAGCAGGGGTTCACATCCAGCCTACTGCTATTTCAGCATCTCTGTCTTTCCTCTCTACTATCCCGCCTGCCCACAACACTACAAATATTAATTCAAAAAAGAATGGCCAGTTGATTGCTACTATGGCGGTATTGGTATGACAATGTGTTTGTTTATGCAGTGTAGCCAAAGGCTTTTTGGTTGTTGTAGGATTATCTGATGTAGAGATATTGCTGCTACATTAGATTATAGGATCATAAAAAGGGACCTGCCAAGAGCGTTACCTGGTTTTTAATCCCTTTATATAACTTGATATAATCTCTTTATATGTAAACAGCAGATGTATTGAGTATTCCAAACGCTATTTACCTTCTAGAGGAGGCAAATGAGAAGTGGGCAGGGCCACTGGGGGAGAAGTTCCTTGGGCTGTCCAATGGACTACTTCCTGTGGAGAGACAGGGAACAAACATGAATTGCCATTATAATATTTTATATATTTTGCAGACATTTTTATCCAGAGCAACTTACAGTCATGCATGCATACATTTTAAGTATGGGCAGTTCTGGGAATTGTACCCACTACCCTGGCGTTACAAGCACCATGCTCTACCAAATGAGCTACAAAGAACCACACTGGCCCATTATACATCACTGTAAAAACAGTATTAACTGTTATTATAAACTGGGTGGTTTGAGCCCTGAATGCTGATTAGCTGATAGCCGTGGTATATCAGGCCATATACCATGGGTATGACAAAACATTTATTTTTACTGCTCTAATGATGTTGGTAACCAGTTTATAATAGCAATAAGGCACCTCTTAATGCTTAATTATAACCAATTGCCTTACCTATGTGTCCAGGGAGAGGTGAGTGTGGTCGAGGGAGAGTGGGTGATGTACTGGTTAGAATGAGGCTCTTCCGGTTACTGGTCCGGCAACTAAAACACACACAGCCACAAACACACAGGCCATCATTATCTGAAACACAGTCAAAAAGGTGATAACGTTACCATCTAACAGCATCTACCACTCTTAACGTAATATCTATGAGAAAGTCGGGTGTGATCGTGTGTACTTTCATGTGTGTGTGAGTGCGTGTTTGTGTGGCTGTGTGCTTCTGAGCTTGAACACATGTGTGTTTGTAAGTGTGTGTGTGCTTCTGTGTGTAAATGTTGGTATGCATGCTCATACAAATTGGGCCAGAGAAGATGGTGTATTGAAGTCAGCCCACCACGTGGGGAGAAAGCCAAAGCAACAAAGCCTTGTGGATCACACACACAAATACACACAAATACACACACAAACACACACCACGAGCCACGGCAACAAAGACTTCCAATTTCCTCCACTGTCAACTTCGACGAGACACCTCTCATGCGAGATAATGATGGGAGCGAGGGAGAGATGGAGAGGGGCAGGTAATGATGTGTTGAGATTATCATATAAATGAGGATTAACCCTCCTGATGCAAGAGAAAAAAACATGGACACACACACACTGAGTGTGACACAGATGGTGTTATGCGGGAGGAGGGCTTTAAAAGGTGTGATTCTACCATGACAACCATACTTCCTGTAGTCAGGGAACCGTACGTAACGGTGTTATGTTGTAGTTGGCTGAAATCCCTCACTAATATATATTCTCCATGTTATACACCACTATCAGCATAGGAGAGAAATATGGTATAGCCTTAAAAAATCACCCACAGTAGACTGTTCCCTTTCTCCTCCTTCTCCTCGCCCTCCTTCTCCTCCTTCCTTAATCTATGGTCGACCAATGATGACTCACTACACTGTATTCACCACTAATAATGACTCCCGAATAACGACTTACAACACTGTCAGCATAGCACAATAGTAACAGGAATATGGCATACTGTAGCCTCAAAAAATGACCCTCAGTAAAAATGATGTCACTTTTCTCCTCTGTGTGTGTGTGTGTGCGTGTCAAGTCTGTTTTGGTTGCTCTGCCAGATCTCTCCAGTGTGCTGGTTTTGAAGGGTAGCTGTCAGCCAGATGAGAATCGGTAGGGAGCTGCACAGCGCTAACACAGCATGACAAAGACCTGGGCTAGGCTCGTTCCACATTGCATCACATAGCATGCTGCTCTATACAGCTGGGATGTAAATTACACACACACGCATGAGCAGGTAAGTACACGACACGCACGCACGCACGTGCGCGAGCGGTATACATACATGTCTGAAACAGCAGGACAATTTCCATAATGCATTGATGTGTTTCAAATAAAGCACTCCCTCCCCCTTCCTCCCTCCATCCATCCACCACCACATCCCTTCTTATTTTTCTAATCCTCATGTGTTTGTTCCTCGTCAGAACAGCTAACACAAGGAAACAGTCAAAAACCACCTAGTGATCTCTCTCTGTGTCGCTCAGGCACCAGGAGAGGCTTGTCAAGGAACTCACACACACATTTGGAGAGAAGGGGTGGTGAAATATTTAATGGAAATGCATTAGGCTTGGTTTTGGAAGTGGCTTAACACCATTACACTACAACTCTCTGAGGACTGGAGGAGAACCAGACAAAAAATACTGAGAGAGAGAGTCATCCCAGTCCTTACTCTCCGTTATCTTTCTATTTGATATTTTTTTAATCTTACATGTTTATTTAAATTTGGTTGGTTAATAGTATATTAATAGTAGGTAGTAATAGTAGGTTAATAGTATATTAACCTTCACAATTTATCACACAATAAATAATACAGTGTAGAATACACAGTACTTAAATTGGCCAATGTAAGCATGACCTTTAAATGTGTCATCATGTTAATGATGAATCTAGTTCCTTTATGAAGGAGAGCCCAGTGGAGAGGACTGTCTGGGACTTTATGGGCTCAAACTGGTCCTTCTAAGTGGGATTCTAAGTAACGCTGAACGTCACTGTCCTCTCCTGTGGCTTGATTAAATGAACTCTCTAACCCACATATAGAGAGAAGGGGTGGGATGGGGAGGAGAGGAGGGGGGGAGAGAGGGGGAGTATGTGTGACAAAGAAATTGAGTGTGTGAGAACAAGTGAGAGAGAAAGGAGACAGAGAGACCACCAGGGTTGAGAATAATGAGTGAAGGAGAAAGAGAGACTACCAGGGTTGAGAATAATGAGTGAAGGAGAAAGAGAAACGACCAGGGTTGAGAATAATGAGTGAAGGAGAAAGAGACTACCAGGGTTGAGAATAATGAGTGAAGGAGACAGAGAGACTACCAGGGTTGAGAATAATGAGTGGAGGAGACAGAGACTACCAGGGTTGAGAATAATGAGTGGAGGAGACAGAGAGACTACCAGGGTTGAGAATAATGAGTGGAGGAGAAAGAGAGACTACCAGGGTTGAGAATAATGAGTGAAGGAGACAGAGAGACTACCAGGGTTGAGAATAATGAGTGAAGGAGAAAGAGAGACTACCAGGGTTGAGAATAATGCGTGGAGGAGACAGAGAGACTACCAGGGTTGAGCATAATGAGTGAAGGAGACAGAGAGACTACCAGGGTTGAGAATAATGAGTGAAGGAGAAAGAGAGACTACCAGGGTTGAGAATAATGAGTGAAGGAGACAGAGAGACTCAGAGAGACTACCAGGGTTGAGAATATTGAGTGAAGGAGAAAGAGAGACTACCAGGGTTGAGAATAATGAGTGAAGGAGACAGAGAGACTACCAGGGTTGAGAATAATGAGTGGAGGAGACAGAGACTACCAGGGTTGAGAATAATGAGTGAAGGAGAAAGAGAGACTACCAGGGTTAATAATAATGAGTGAAGGAGAAAGAGAGACTACCAGGGTTGAGAATAATGAGTGAAGGAGACAGAGACTACCAGGGTTGAGAATAATGAGTGGAGGAGACAGAGAGACTACCAGGGTTGAGAATAATGAGTGAAGGAGAAAGAGAGACTACCAGGGTTGAGAATAATGAGTGAAGGAGACAGAGAGACTACCAAGGTTGAGAATAATGAGTGAAGGAGAAAGAGAGACTACCAGGGTTGAGAATAATGAGTGAAGGAGAAAGAGAGACTACCAGGGTTGAGAATAATGAGTGAAGGAGAAAGAGAGACTACCAGGGTTGAGAATAATGAGTGAAGGAGAAAGAGAGACTACCAGGGTTGAGAATAATGAGTGAAGGAGAAAGAGAGACTACCAGGGTTGAGAATAATGAGTGAAGGAGACAGAGAGACTACCAGGGTTGAGAATAATGAGTGAAGGAGAAAGAGAGACTACCAGGGTTGAGAATAATGAGTGAAGGAGAAAGAGAGATACCTTGTTTTATTTCTTCAGAGTTCAGTTCCACTACATTAGACGTTTAGCCTGAGAATGAGTCATCCACAGACCTAACTGGAACTATGTTCAGTGGATGACATGCTGTGTCTTTCATAACGTTTCTCATGACTTTAGTCTGATGGAAAAAGATCTGCGATAGAGCTGACAAATGAAAAATTGAAGGAAACATGGGAAAGAGGGGGGTGAATATAGAGAGGGAGGGGTGAATATAGAGAGGGAGGGGTGAATATAGAGAGGGAGGGGTGAAAGAGAGAAATGGAAAGGAAAAGAAGACAAGTGTGTGTGTGTTTCTTTCTCCTCTCTGGTGTTGCTGAGTGACAGGGTAAATCTCTCAGTCACGGTTATTGTCATGTAGTGTGGGCTCAGCCGCTCTCCATCTGGTTTAGATAGTGTGTGTGTGTGTGTGTGTGTGTGTGTGTGTGTGTGTGTGTGTGTGTGTGTGTGTGTGTGTGTGTGTGTGTGTGTGTGTGTATGCTGCTGGCTTTATCCCAAGACCACCATAAATCAGGAGCAGTGTCCTTACTATATCACACAACATAAAGGTTTTGATAGCATATCATATGGCATTTCTGTTCACCTTGTTGATTGAGGTGGACAAACATTTTCAGCATGATTGCGTTCAGTTTGGTTTATCCTTAATGACCAGTCTCCAGACTAGACACATTTCTAGACAGCGTTAGCTACATCTTTCAGAATTGAATTGAATCATTCATTTATTTAACCAGGTAAATAAATGAGGAATACATTCTTCCTTGCTTCGTTGTGTAATGACCTGACCACGAAGCAGTAAGAGGGGGGAGGCTGGGTGTACACGGTTACTATAACAACACTAAAGAGTCACACAATATACTACTCATGTGAGCGGCGAAAACATCTCGAGCTGGTTTCTCAATTCTACAAGTCCCATTGATACACAAACAACGTCCAACCCCTTCCTTACTGTAACAATACTGTAGTTACAATAACAGGTCATTATCATTCCTTTCTTTATTAGGATCCCCATTAGGTGTAACGAAAATAGCAGCTACTCTTCCTGGGGTCCACACAGAACGTGACATAATACAGAACATTAATAGACCAGAACAGGTCAAGGACAGAACTACATACATTTAAAAACAGCACACATCGTCTACATATCAATGCATACACACAGTATCTAGGTCAAATGGGGGAGTTGTGCTGTGAGGTGTTGCTTTATCTGTTTTTTTTAAAACCAGGTTTGCTGTTCATTTAAGCAATATGAGTTCTATGCAATAATGGCTCTATATAATGTTGTACAGTTTCTTGAATTTGTTTCTTGAATTTGGGGACTGCGAAAAGACGTCTGGTGGCATGTCTGGTGGGGTACGTGTCTGTCAGAGCTGTGTGTAAATTGACTATGCAAACTATTTGGAATTTTCAAAACATGAATGTTTCTTATGAAAATAAGAAGTGATGTAGTCAGTCTCTCCTCAACTCTTAGCCAAGAGAGACTGGCATGCATCGTATCTCTATTAGCCCCCTGATTACAATGAAGAGCAAGACGTGCCGCTCTGTTCTGGGCCAGCTGCAGTTTAACTAGGTCTTTCTTTGCAGCACTCGACCACATGACTGGACAACAATCAAGATAAGATAAAACTAGAGCCTGCAGGACTTGCAGTGTGGTGTCAAAAAAGCAGAGAATCTCTTTATTACGGACAGACCTCTCCCCATCTTTACAACCATTGAATCTATATGTTTTGACCATTACAGTTTACAATCTAAGGGAACACCAAGTCTAGAATTTACTTTATACTTTGCACTCTGACTTTATGACACATGACCCTTGAACTTCTATGAAATCACATTATACTAAAACATGCAGATGAAACATCAAATAATCTGGTGTGCGGGCAGTTTCATAAAACATCATAATCTGTCATATAAAGCGTTTTAATCTACTGTATCATAATCCATTTAATCCAGACATCAGGCTCAGCCAGTAGCAGGCAGGCAGTCAGTCAGCCAGTTCAGTCAGTCAGTCGGTGGCAATCAATCTGTCACGATCGTCGTAACAATGAAGAGAGGAGGACCAAGGCGCAGCGAGATAACAGTACATCTTCTTTTTATTTGAAGACGAACACGAAACGAACACTGACAAACTATACAAAAAACAACAAACGACCGTGAAGCTATAAAACGAAAGTGCAGACACAAGCAACTAACGTAAAGACATAGACAATTACCCACAACCTACCTAATGACTATGGCTGCCTAAATATGGCTCCCAATCAGAGACAACGATAGACAGCTGTCTCTAATTGAGAACCAATCTAGGCAACCATAGACTTATATAAACACCTACAATGAACACAACCCCATGAACTCTACAAACACACCCTAGACGAGACAAAAACACACAAACATCCCCCATGTCACACCCTGACCTAACTAAAATAAAGAAGAAAACAAAGATAACTAAGGCCAGGGCGTGACACAATCAGTCAGTCAGTCAGTCAGTCAGTCAGTCAGTAGTTGACAGTATTGTTATCAGTCAGTCAGTAGTTGACAGTAGTGTTATCAGTCAGACAGTCAGTCAGTCAACCAGTAGCTGACAGTAGTGTTAACAATGAGTCAGTCAGTAGTTGACAGTAGTGTTGCCTGTCTTGTGTGATCTGTGATTTCTAGACATCAAAGACCTTGCTGTGTCTTCTGACTCTTTACCTCATGAGGTCACACTGTAATAAAAATCACATTTGGTAAAACATGATGATGAAGCAGTACATCTGCTGTGTGGGCAGCAGTTCATAATCCATGATAATCTACTGCATCACATCACCAGGCTACAAACTCTTCCGGTGACAGGCAGTCAGTCACTCCGACAGTATTTGACAGTAGAGTTGCCAGTCAGTGCGTGGTTGTGTGATTTATAGAGAATCAATGGCCCATGCCGTCTCTGTCTGTCTGTGGGTTCTGGTGATCAGTCAGAGTAACAGAGGAGAAAGCTGTGATAACAACTGATGAGAAAAAAGGCCAAATGGCAGTGTGTGTGTGTATGACTAAATCAAAAGTTCTCCCATGTCACCCCGCTCCTCCGCACACTCCACACTGGCTTCCAGTCGAAGATCACATCCACTACAAGACCATGGTACTTTCCTACGTAGCTGCAAGAGGAACTGCCCCTCCCTACCTTCAGGCTGTGCTCAAACCATACACCCCAACCCGAGTACTCCGTTCTGCCACCTCTGGTCTCTTGGCTCTCCCAACCCTACGAGAGTGCAGCTCCCGCTCAGCCCTTTCAAAGCTCTTCTCTGTCCTGGCAATGGTGGAACCAGCTTCTCCTTGAAGCTAGGACAGCAGAATCCCTGCCCATCTTCAGAAAACCATCTGAAAACCTACCTCTTCAACGAGTATCTTTGGAAGGTTAACAGAAGCCTGATGCTGGTGGCAGGAAAAAGAGGGACCGACTGTTTGATATCTCGACCCATCCTCGGCGCCATGTTGCACTGCGCTTGCTGTCCAGGAGAACACAGACAACACTGTGGAAGCCCGGCTCTTCTGAAGACTCAACTGATCCAGGATCCAGGATCGAGTTCTAACTATCACTGTTGTGACTGAACCGACAAAGGAGTCAGTGACTTTTCCCAGGTCATATCCATAGACTTGCGCTCCATGTCGACGATGAAGTCAAGAACAAAGTGGACGCGGCGGAGCTCCCTTATGTGAAGATGCTGAACAGAGTCCTGCCCCAGGACACCAGGATTCTCGACTGGTCACCTGCTGCGGAGAGATTCAGTGAGTGCTGCAACTGTCAGTCCAGAACCTACCGGTACTACTTCACATGCTCTGGATGTAGCGTTGATGGCAGCGACTGCCAAACGCTATGAGGGCACCCACGACTTCCGCAACCTGTGCAAGGAGTGCTGCAGTTCCAGAGGACCATCCTGTCTGCCACGGTCCAGTCTGTCCATCAAGCTCACCCTACCATGCCCACTGCCACAGACCCATAAGACCTATCATATTTGAGATCAAAGGACTGGCTGTTCTCTATCACCAGGTGCAGTGCATGATGGCTGTGCTGCTGATTGGCCAGAAGCTGGAGGCTCTAGAGATAGTGGAATAAAGTCCTGGATGTGGAGAATCCCAGGAAACCCATGTACAGCACGGTGGTGGACTTTCTCTTGGTGCTGTTCCACTGCCATTTTGAGGTGTTGAGCTGACTCAGAGAGGCTGAGGAGGTGAACCACTCCCTGGCCACGCTGCAGCAACACTGGACCCAGATAGCAGTCAAGACCAGATCCCTCCCTTACTATAACTGAGATATGTGGTTGTGCCACCTAGCTATTTTAAGATTTAAGTCGCTCTGGATAAGAGCGTCTGCTAAATGACTAAAATGTAAAAATGTAAATGTAATGGAAAGTCAATGGAACACGTAGCTAAAATATCACGGCTCAGTTCCATCTGTCTTAGCCTGGAACGCACTGTGATGCTCTCACAGCCTCTCTCTTTTAAACCTGCCTTTGAAAGAGGATGAGAGTGAAACCTATTGTCTATTCTGTGAAAGAGAAGGTAACCCACTGGGCATACCACATCATTTCAATGTGGAGAATTGGGTAATATTTGGTAGATACGTATCAATAAGATTCCAACCTATTTTCGCCCACTCAAAATGACAGCCAAACGTTTGTTGAATGCCCAATGTGTCATCACTATGCTTTCAACCATCTAAAAGCCCAACCAAATTCTAATGGGAAATCAATGTCGGATGTTTTGGTTTAGTTGTCACCTAAATGTGTTATCACTGCGCTTTCAACCATTTAAAAGCACACTAAAGTTCAAATGGGAATACAATGTCAGATATTTTGTTTATCTATACAACAACTTAATATTATTTTTTATATAATTTTTTTTATGTATTATCACTGTGCTTGATCTAATAGCACAACCATATGACCTGGATTGCAGTTAGTTGAGATTACATTAAAGTACATGGTGCAAGTGATCAATGCAGTAAAGCCTTACATCAGGCTATTTACTGTCTTACAAAAGTAATATAGAATTCTGTTTGGTTGACAACGCAACCAAATATCAACATTTAAAGGAGAAGTATCTGCTGCTTGGATAGTTCCATCTGAGCCACTGGCTTAATCCTGTTCTTTAGCTTTTATTTTTGGTTGAGATGGAGACGCGCATCCAACATATAATTTGTTAACTTGATGACTTCCCAAATGTTATATAGGCCTAAATAGCATCATTGATGTTATATGATTGATATGTATGATAAGTATGGTTACATTTAATTTGCTCTGTTGAACCTACCCATTGGAATTACTTCGATAGCAAGTGAATCTTTTAAAACCGATTAAGGATCGGACACTTTTTTCAATACCCAAATCTAACTGCCTTTAGCTCAGGACCTGAAGCAAGGATATGTATATTCCTAATACCATTTGAAAGGAAACACTTTGAAGTTTGTTGAAATGTAAAATTAATGTTGGAGAATATAACACATTAGATCTGGTTACACATTAGACATAATGCCATGCATTTTTTTGTACCATCATCTTTGAAATGCAAGAGAAAGGCCATAATGTATTATTCCAGCCCAGGCACAATTAAGATTTTGGCCACTAGATGGCTGCAGTGTATGTGCAAAGTTTTAGACTAATCCAATGAACCATTGTATTTCTGTTCAAAATGTTGTATCAAGACTACCCAAATGTGCCTAATTGGTTTATTAATAACTTTTCAAGTTCATAACTGTGCACTCTCCTCAAACAATAGCATGGTATTATTTCACTGTAATAGCTACTGTAAATTGGACGGTGCAGTTAGATTAACAATAATTGAAGCTTTCTGCCAATATCAGATATGTCTACATCCCGGGAAATGTTCTTGTTACTTACAACCTCATGCTAATCGCATTAGCATACATTAGCTCAACCGTCCCGAGGGGAACCCACCAATCTTGTAGAGGCTTTAGGTGAAGATTTCACAACAATAATTCTCACGATAGCAGATTGGTCGTAGTCAGTGACAAATATCAAAAATAAGCTGGGCTTGGTTAAAACCCTGGATGTGAGACCAAAGGGATAGCTGCAGATCAATCAACTCTCCAGTAAGAGATGCTGTCCAGCCTATTGCATTCTTATAGTTACCTTGAAGATCTGACGTTGTTTCAAAGGTACACTATTAATACAAAAGTATGTGGACACCTCTTGAAATTAGTGGATTTGGCTATTTCAGCCATACCTGTTGCTGACAAGTGTATAAAATCAAGTACACAGCCATGCAAACTCCATAGACAAACATTGGCAGTAGAATGGCCTTACTGAAGAGCTCAGTGACTTTCAACGTGGCACCGTCATTGGATTCCATCTTTCCAACAAGTCAGTTTGTCACATTTCTGCCCTGCTAGAGCTGCCCCGGTCAACTGTAAGTGCTGTTATTATGAAGCAGAAACGACTAGGAGCGACAACGGCTCAGCCGCGAAGTGGTAGGCCACACAAGCTCACCGAACGGGACCGCCGAGTGCTGAAACGTGTGGTGCGTAAAAATCGTCTGTCCACTAGCAAGTTCCAAACTGCCTCTGGAAGCAACGTCAGCACAATAACTGTTCGTCGGGATCTTCATGAAATGGGTTTCCATGGCCGAGCAGCCGTACACACAAGCCTAAGATAACAATGCGCAATGCCAAGCGTCGCCTGGAGTGGTGTAAAGCTCACCGTCATTGGACTCTGGAGCAGTGGAAACACGTTCTCTGGATTGATGAATCACGCTTCACCATCTGGCAGTCAAATCTGGGTTTGGCAGATGCCAGGAGAATGCTACCTGCCCAAATGCATAGTGCCAACTATAAAGTTTGGTGGATGAGGAATACAGCATACAATGACATTCTAGACGATTCTGTGCTTCCAACTTTGTGGCAACAGTTTGGGGAAGGCCCTTTCCTGTTTGAGCAAGACAATGCCCCCGTGCACAAAGCGAGGTCCATACGGAAATGGTTTGTTGAGATTGGTGTGGAAGAACTTGACTGGCCTGTACAGAGCCCTGACCTCAACCCATCAAACACCTTTATGATGAATTGAAAGGCCGACTGCGAGCTGGGCCTAATCGCCTGACCTCATTAATGGTCTTTTGACTGAATGTAAGCAAGTAAGCAATGTTCCAACATCTAGTGGAAAGCCTTCCTAGAGTAGTTGAGGCTGTTATAGCAGCAAAGGGGGACCAACTCTATATTAATGCCCATGATTTTGGAATGAGATGTTTGACGAGCAGGTGTCCACATGCTTTTGGTCATGTAGTGTACAAATTTAACATAGTTTGTCTGTGTTGAAAATTGGTTACAATGATGACATAATCCTGTGTTTGAAATTTTGAGGGAAACGGTTGAGTGACATTTTACACACAAAACAACGTAGTTGATGACTTTTTTCAAATCCAATGTATTTCCCACGTAGATTCCAAATCACAATACGTTGACAAATTACATTTAAAAAACATTGCGAGAAACAGAGAAGGGGACTGACAGAACAAGAAAAAGTAAGGAAGAGACATAAAAGGGGAGTAAAGAACCATAAAGAGAGTAAGGGGAGGATGACATGTAGAGGGAATGATAGCTAGTTAGAGGAGAGTTGTTTCCTACTGTACCCAATCTGGCGGCTGTCACCAGGTCAAAGGTCAAATCAGTGGTAATGACTCGTGTGAAGAGCGATTATCCCCCGTGCAGGCCCCTCACTGGCACACTGCCATTAGTCTCACATACGAGTACACACACACACACACACACACACACACACACACACACACACACACACACACACACACACACACACA